>NW_022196896.1:92481844-92541725 GCF_008632895.1 Mastomys coucha
TGTTTCCTCTTTAAGCGCTTCTAGCTCTTTACCTGTGTTCTCCTGTATTTCTTTGAGGGTGCTATTTACATCTTTCTTAGTGTCCTGTATCATCATCATGATAAGTGATTTTAGATCTGAATCTTGCGTTTCCGGTGTGGTGGTGTGTCCAGGACTTGCTATGGTGGGAGAATTGGTTTCTGATGATGGCAAGTGACCTTGTTTTGTGTTGTTTATTTTCTTACACTTGCCCCCTGCCATCAAAATGCCATCAATTACTGTTTTCTGCATTATTGGAAGTGTAATGAAGTCCATCATTAGCTTCTGTCTGAGAAGGATGACATGGCAGTTTGTAATATTGCAATACCAAGTGCACAGGCATATGTAGTCATCCTTTGAAATACGTAGCACAGCACCTCCACCTCGCTTCATCACAACTTCACATTTATCCGGAGTCATGCAGCGAAACAGATGACAGGCATTCTTCGGCTATGACACACTGGTTTCTGGGTTTTATGTCAATTTTCTGAACATTAAATTCATCACTCTTGTTTTGTTGAGTAAGACTTGAAGAACGTGCTGGAAGCCCGATGATATAAATCAGCAAAGCTGCTGAAGTTACAGCGGGAATTTACTCAGAACCCTTTGATCTTTCATGTGGGTCCCTACATACGGAATGAATGCTAGCATAGCCCAAAACTTTCTCCATCTCTCCTCTAGACATTAGTTTTAACTTGTCTCTCACCTACCTTATTATATGAATCGCTTGCAAAGTATTTACGAGAGGTAATATACAGGCAAAATCATAAAAACCACAGTACTCTTCAACTAAGAAAATGGCCAACACCAAATCTGCATATGCAATAAATTTGTGCTTCTGTTGATGCTCAGTAAGTCAGTCAAGGTTGCCTCTGCTTGACTGTGGCCCTGGAGAGGCGATTTTTACCTTAGTGACCCGTGACTACGATCTCTTATATAATATGTTTGGTAAAGATACCAAATATCCAACAGTGATGGTGTTATTATTATTTAATACTTATCAGTAAGTCTATGAATAGCTGAAGAGAAAGGAAACCAGGCTCGTATTGATCAGCAATAGTTGGTTTGTAAGATATGCTAGATGGCTGGATCTCAGACAGTTGAAGGAAATAGCAAGCAATGTATGCAAGATTATCACTGATGGCATCTTTGTCATGAATTGGGCTCATTAGAATTACCCTATGGCTTTTTTTCAGACCATTAATAGTACTTGACCTATTTGTAAATCAGCCCATAAATACTAACCAGATGGTCGCTATTATGTCTCCTAGCATTTTTTTTTTTTGATATTGCACTATACAATGATGTATGTGCTAATACAATTACATTAGTAGTGTCTTTGCCCTCGGATCCCTTGGACTTGGAAACAAAACTCCTGTTCATACAGAAGGCATGCACAATGGATGAATGCATCTGTAGGCAGTATCTATGATACATTATCGAGAAGACCATATAAATTCTATTTTACGAAGATTAAGAAATATTATTCATTAACATTTCATCAAGTATAGTCCTCCTATAAAAATATTAGACTTTTTTCTCTCTTTTTTTTTTGTTTGCTCTATGCAACATTATTTTATTAGATGTTTTCTTTATTTACAATATCTCATTTCCCAGGATCCCCTCAAAAAAATAAAATAAAATAAAATAAAATAAAATAACAAAAACTAAAACAAACCACTGTTCCCTTCCCCCTCCCCCTCCTTACCACCCCACCCTAGACTTTTTTCTTAATCATGCTTAATTAACTTTGTTCTGAGTTTCCCTAGGTATCAATTCATTCAGGCTACATTTATAAACTTGTATGTATTTCTTTCAGTGAGTCATTATTATTTAAAACTGAATGTATTTTAGTTTTCAGATTTAAGATTTGATATAGGAGATAGGAAGAAAAGAGACATGAAGAAAAGGTGGTAAAGCTTCTCCCATCTTCATTTTCATTCCGATTATTTAAATGGGCATTTTGAACACAGACTTGCTGCAGTTTAACACACAATTAGGATAGGGAGCAGAGTGGGGTGAAATCTGTGCTTAACATAAATCTCTCAAGCCTTAATTATTCAACATTACTATTAATTGATATTAATCTGTGGGAAGGGTATCCATGTTTGTATAGATGTACTCATTTTTAAACTACAGTTCTGTAAGGGAAGTATTTTTGTTCCTTATGTTCTTCACAGATCTAAAGAGACTACACAACTGTCTATTAGTCCTAAAGCCAGGATTCCCATTCAAGCTTGTACAATTCCACAACCTGGGTATTTTCACAATATCAATATAATTCAGTTTGTTTTCCTTTCCTTTTACTTAAAAAATTAATTTAGAGATCATGATATAGAATAGGGTGATTTTGACAGATTTTCCAAAAAACTACTTGATAATTTAGCCCAGTAGTTCTCAATCTGTGAGTTGTGACCCCTTTGGGGGTCAAACTACCCTTTTACATGGGGGTCTCCCGATAGGAAAACACAGAGATGTACATTATAGTTCAGAACAGTAGCAAAATTACACTTATGAAGTAGCAACAAAAGCAACTTTATGGTGTAGGTCACCTCATTATGAGGAACTGTATTAAAGGCTTTCAGCATTAGGAAGATTGAGAACCACTGCTGTAGTCATATACATTAGAATAAAATCATAATATATGTCAGCTATGGATATGACAAAAATTAATGATAATGAAGAATGTAAAATTCTTATCCGCCTTTAATAAACTAAGAAAGCTGCATCTTCTATTTGATTATAGATACAAATATATTGCATGTATTGACTTTATGATTTATTATAGAGTTTGTAACTGTTCTTTGAATTCATTCAATGCTAATGCTAAACTAGTATGGCCATTAAAATATTTAACAATATTTGGCATCTCTCTTGGTATTTTAGAGTTGTTCCAATTTTCTTTAGATGTTCATACATGTATGTTATAATTTTAAGGACACCTAGGATGACAAACTGTTCTCTTGTTCTCCAGGCAGAAAGCATGTTATTGAAAGTTTGATTTTGAATCACAAGATCATATGAGATCAAGTATGAGTTTGTGGTTGGTAAAATGGTGCACAGGGTAACATCACTTGCCATACAAAGTATGAGCTGAGCGGGAATATGCAGCATGCTTTTGCAATCCCAGCCCTCCTACATTGAGACAGGAAGCAGAGAGGAGAAACTCTCAGAGATTTCTCCCGTGAGAGGCTGGAGTAGGCAATACAGCAGACACAAGACAAGCTCAGCTTCAACAAGGTATAGGAGAACTGCCTCTCCATATGTACCATATACATATGCATGTGCACACACACACACACACACACACACACACACACCACACACACACCTTACCTACCTGATACACAAACATCCATACACAACTGCACACATTTCAAAGCAAAAACTATAATTGCTTTGAACATTATATAATAAATATACAAGCCCTCTCTCCCTAGGAACTTTTAAATACTGTTGTATTTCCTTAACAACAACAACAAAAAGCAGCAGATTATTATTTTTTCTTCCTTTCTGTACTTTCTTCTTACTTCTTCCTTTTTTGGTCTTTCCTCTAGCAATATTCACTACAGATCTGGGGCCAAGCCTTTAACATATGGCATGTAAGGGCATTCAAGATGTAAATCCCATCACAATCAGTCAGTGTCTAGATTGCATAGGCTTTGTTAATCTCGTGTATTCTGAGCATTTCACTGCCCATTCAACTGTCAGAACACAAACAAGGAGAAGGGAAGTGGATGAAATGGAATCCAAATTATTTTTGACACACTTAAAAGAAAAAGACCATGGATAAATTTTAGAGAATTTTAGCTATAGGCTGATGGTAGAAGTTTTCCTTTCTGGGTGGGTGGGTGGAAATCTGGCAACCCTTAGGTTATTTCACACATTTAAATTAGGTTATTTATGCTCTACCAATTACTGAAGGTAGTTGTGAGTTTCCTATAATGTGCAGAATCTTAATTTACACTTTACCATCTGTCTGTGTCTTAAGGTTTTAAGAGATTTTGCTTCGTAGTATCCTTATGTAAATGCAACGCATCTTTGGAAAGACATCGACTTTGTGACATGCAGCCAATATGCACCGTATGGTCTCTAACTTAGATGCAAGTCCTAGGAAATTCAAGAGAGGGGGAAATTATTATTTTTAAATGATTCTTTCTTTTATTTTCATAGTACAGAGCTTTGGATACATGTTAACCAGTTGACCAGAATAAAAAAAAATATCTGGAAAGAGTGCAGTTGGAGGTATTGGATAATTACATGCCATGTATTGGATTAGCCGGAGTACTTGCTTGAAATATGAATTAATCATGGCTACCAGATATAGCATATGACTAGGAAGTCAAGTTCAGACTCATTGTTGACTATAAAAACCTACTGTAACATTTTGCTATTGTTAGAATGCACCTCACTCAGGATATATTTTTTTAATTTCATCCATTTGCCTGTAAATTTCATGATACCATTTTTTTAACAGTGGAGTAAAAATTTCCCATTATGTGAATGTACCACATTTTCTATATCTGTTCTTCCATTGAGGGTCATCTAGATTGTTTCCAATTTCTAGTTGTTATGAATGAATCTGCAGTGAACATGGTTGAATAATTGTTCTTGTGGTAGGATAGAGAGTCTTTAGTATATACCGAAGAGTGGTATATCTGCTTCTTGTGGTAGATCCATTCTAGTTGTTGAAGGAACTGCCCTAGTGATTTCCATAGTACCTGTGCAAACTTGTCTTCCTTCCAGTGATAGAGAAGTGTTTCCACTTGCTCCCCATCCTACCCAGAATGAGCTGTCCCTTGTAATATTGATCTTAGCCAATCTGACAAGTGTAAAATGGAATATCAAAATAGTTTTGATTTTTATTTTCCTAATGGCTAAGGATGTTGAGTATTTCTTTAAGTTTTTCTCAGCTGTTTGTGTTTCCTCTATTGAGAAGTCTCTGTTTAAGTCTCTACCTCATATTTAAATTTGACTATTTAGTATTTGGATATCTAATTTCTTGATTTCTTTATACATATTGGATATTAGACCTCTGTTGGTTGTGGAGTTGGTAAAACTATCATTCTGGATGCTGACTCCAATTGACTGTGTTCTTTGCCTTACAGAAGCTTCTCAGTTTCATGAGGTCCTATTTATTAATTGTTGACCTTAGTGCCTGTGTTATCAATGTTCTGTTCAGAATGTTGTCTCCTGTGCCAATGCACGCAAGGATGTTTCCCACTTTCTCTTCTATCAGGCTCACCCTGCCTGATTTTATGTTGAGGTCTTTGATCCAGTTGGACTTGAGTCTTGTGTAGGATGATAGGTATGGATATATTTACATTGTTCTACAGGTAGACATCCCATTTAATGAGCACCATTTATTTAAAAAGGTCTCTTTTTCCAGTGTGTATTTCTGGGTTCTTTATCAAAAGTTAAATGTCCATAGGTGTGTGGATTAATGCCTATGTCTTCAATTGATGCCATTGATCAACATGTCTGTTTTTATGCCAATACAATGCAGGATTTGCTATGTGTATTTTTAATTCTACAAAAAAAAATCAAATGATTATATTGTTATGTTTTATATATATTTTACAGATAGAGATAAAATTTTACTTCATTGAGTTAAATAAAATGGATTTCCACTGACTAGCCCTTACTGCCCATATGACTTTGTCCATCTCTTGTATAGCCATATCAAAAAATAATATTTTTTGGCTACTGAGATGGCTCAGTGGGTAAAGTTCCTTTTTTCATAGCTACTTGGTAGGTTTCCTACATGAAGGTAGAAGGAAAGGGCTGACTCTCAAAAGTAACCTTGTGGTAAGCCTTTCTAAGGCCTCTCTACTGGGAAACAAATCATTCAGTTTTGGTAGGAAAATGGGGAGTCCCACAAACCTTACATTTATTATTTGAGTTTAGTAAACTCATAATTAAGAGTGGTTAAGATGCGAGGTGGTCTTCCTAGGTGAGTATGGTATGGGTTTACTGTCTTTGACCTAGTTTTCAAAAGATGCCCTCGCCCCTGTCTGTATTTTTTCTTGAATTATTATTATTATTTTTTTTTGTAAATCATGTTTGCAAACATAAAACTTTTTCAGCTGTCATAGAAACAACACACATGCAAATTATCTGCAGTCTATCAGTTCACAATGCAATCAGTTGTTCAATGGTGCCATTACAGACCTGTGTACATATCTTTTTTTCCTTTATTTCTATGTTTTTAGAATTATGGCTCTTTTGTACAAATTGTGTTCTTGTGTTCTATGCCTCATGGTGGCAAGATGGATGCTATGCCTTTGAGTATTAAACTATATTCCTGGATAGAAATAAAAGAAGCAAGAGTATTTTGTTAACCTGAGGTCCATCATTTACCTACCCTTCAACAAACTCGTAATGGAAACAATGATAGAGATGGTAGATAGTGTTTTCCTAGAGCTTAGAATAGGCACTATCCCTTTCCTGTATTTTTTCCTGTTTCTGTTTAAGTAGCAAAAAAAAAGGTAGTAGTAGTAGTAGTGGTAGTAGTAGTAGCAGTAGTAGTAGTAGTAGTAGTAGTAGTAGTAGTAGTAGTAGTAATAGAAGAAGAAGGACAAGGAGGAGGAAGAGGAGGAGGAGGAGGAGGAGAAGAAGAAGAAGAAGGAGAAGGAGAAGGAGAAGAAGGAGAAGGAGAAGGAGAAGGAGAAGGAGAAGGAGAAGGAGAGGGAGAGGGAGAGGGAAAGGGAAAGGGAGAGGGAAAGGGAGAGGGAGAATGAGAAGAAGAAGCCCTTGTGCACTGGATTAGTTATACATAAAGTTTCAAATTTAGCAGTTGACTGGAAAATATTATAATCTTAGGCCTTGCTGACTTGTATCCTGCCAAATTGAACCCATCCGTTAATCAATCAACTGCTCATTAAAATCTTCTGTAGAACCCATCATTATTCCTGGAAACCAATCTGAACTACATCTAAGGGATGGTTAGAAATGTGCAAATTATTGATACCTCCTGTTCCTTTGACCTTTGAAGAGAGCAATTCAAATTTAGATCTGTCAGAAAACATCTTGTAACATATCGTTTCCTCCCTCAGCTGCTCCTATGTATATTGCTGTCTGTTATCTTCCTGTTAACACACACAGCTTGGATGCTCCTTCTAGTTATGATGGGACTATGAGGAATAGGGCAGCTGAGAGCTATTTTACAAGAAGATTCAGCAACCACTTTGTGGTAATGGATATTGAAGTCTGGCACATCCGTTCCAGTTTCTGCCTTGTTAGACATTGTAAACGCAGCTCCAGTTTGCTTAGCTTCACATTATGGCCCTCCGGGAAGTGCAGGTTCTTGCATCTTTTCAACTGATGCTGAACCAGGTTCAGCTGATCTAAACTTTGCTGGCTGTTGGTTTGCACACCGAAGGCTACCTGGATACATTTTAATAAAAAAATGTGATTTTATGTTGCTTCGAAGATGAATTATTACCGATTCATTATAACAGAAAGCCCCAATTGATTCAGTTTGTAGACCATCCCAGGATCTTTCAAAGGATAATATTCTATAGCTTAGAAGAAGGAAGCAAACATTTTGCTCATCCCATTTTGTAAGTTCTGGTGGCAGCTTAATTAATTGGTTGTGAATTAGTACTTCAGCTGGTTTCACATTGGAAATATAATGTAGTCCCTGTCTAAGTAAGATATTATATAAAATTTTATATTTGAAAATATTCTCCTGGTTTATCCTTTCTGACCATCAAGAGTATTCAAAATGTTGAACCTGAAGCCTAGGAGGTTTCTCAGTTGATAGAGTGTGTGCTTCACATGCAGGACCCGAGCTTATCCCCAGCACCATGGAAAGGCTGGGGCTGGTAGCAGACACCTGTTATCTCCAGGCCCAGGAGGAAGTATAGACAAGGGATCCCTGAAGCCCAGTGAGCTCCAGGTCCAGTGGGAGGCTTTGTCTCCAAAAATAAGATGGAAAGATCAAGGAAGACACCTGATGTCAACCTCTAACGCGTTGCACTGCACACATGCACACATACTCACAACATGCACAAACATGTGTCTACAGTTTACTCATAGCACAGAATTTGTTGAAACTCTTCACAATATGTTTTTTATGAAAAATGAATGTTCAGGTAGTGACTATGTTCATGATTTTGGAAAAGAAATATGCCTAACTTTATAATGTAATATTTATCCTGAAATTTAGTTTCACATGTCTTGGGTGTTGTGTTACATGTGTGTTATTTGATCACATTAGACAACTTGATTATAATCCTTAAAGAAACCAAAAGTTTGTTTATTTCTTCATACACACACACACACACACACACACACACACACACACAGAGTTGGCTTCTCTAATTCCTAAGGGTATTGTTTTCTATGAACTTAAAATAATACTTGTGAAATACTTGCTCCACTTGTGAACTAACTTCCTGGGTCATGATTATTCACATCACAGCCAGAATTAACCAGATGTAGCTGGATCCCCACGAAATACTGTGAGCTACTTTTCAAAAATAAAGGAAATTAGACATCGCCTTCGACTAGAACTACAACATTTGTGCAGTCAGAAGACCCAAGACTAGCACTGGACTTGCCATGGGTTAAATCTTCCTGCTCATTCTAGTTTGTAGAATGTATCTTCCCTCTGTTTAGTATAATTCAACTACAAAAAGTCTTACAGGTTAGTCCAATTTACTTCTTCCAAAGCTAAACTGTGTATCTAATCTGCTTTAGAGGTTTACTATAGGAGATGTTTCCAGTCACATTGAAGGCACCTTATTATCTTCTTATATTCTTCTTCTTATCATAGTCATTTCATTTTTCTTATTGTCTTATATATGCCAACTTTTACTTTTAACTGAGATATAAAATTATAATGGTTGTACATATTTGAGGGTAGCATATAATATTTTTGATATTTGGATATTTGATATTTTGATATTTGGATATATTAGCATCCAATAAAATCTAATAAGAAGATAAATTCGGTTAGTGCTGTCAGACCCCAACCCCAAAGAGAAAAAGGACAAATTGATGGCATTTCTTCTCCCTAAGGCTTTATTCTCAGCAATTATATTCATCAGTTTCTGCTATTAATTTCCATTTCATAGCTTCTAAAGATAGCATGGAAATACATTATCTTTTCATGGCAAAGTTTTATGCTACATTACTTATTCTATAACGCTCATTCCATCTCCTTGGCAAAGTTGGATTCATAACTACTTAAAAGTGATTTTGTTTTTAAAAAATGTTCCTGTGCAGAATCACCCAAACTCTGAAACATACTCATAATCCCAAATGCAGGAGACTAAAGCAAGACGATTTTGAGTTCAAGACCAACCTGGGCAATATATGAGATATTGCCTAGAATGATGGATTATAGATGGTTGACAGATAGGAATTATTTTGATAACTTAATTATATGCAGAAGTAATGTGTGTGGAACATATATTACCTGTTCTGTGGAGTTTTCAATGTTCTGGATTTTACTTAAATCACCATTACAGAGTAGAGAGTTTCAGTCTACGAAAAAATCTATGGTTTTAACCAGTTTTTATGCACACAAAAACTTTTTCGTCTTGAGGATAGAAATCATCTCTTTTCTAGGGAAACCAGACAGTAGTGCTGCAAACTAAGCAAGAGGAGTGCCTGCTGAGAGTTCACGGGCATGCTGTTATTTTTGGATACATCATACTATGTTTTCATCATAATGAAGAAGAAGGAGAAATTTATTAAGTAGGGGCTACTTACCTCCCCTAAAGCTCTACCAGTAGCAAACATCACAGCCCCATTATAGATTTAAGATTCATAGCTGAGCATCACTCGGGAGCCATACTGCTAGAATAATTGGATGCTTTACAGTGAGTAAATAAATTGTTGATACAATGAGTTATATCTGTCTTGGAACCTTGGGGCAGAAAGTTCATGTCCCAAAAATGGTTTGGGTGCATGCCTTTTGAGAGCAAATATTCTAATATTTTACCAATTGTGAATTTGGGGCAAGGACTTTTATACATAAAAACATTTATAATAAAACAGGATTCAATCCCAGCAACACCTAGTCTCATTTACCTTGGAGTGGTTAAGCTCTTGCTTGTTGTCTCTGAAGATGACTCCTGGCCTGTTTGGGATTTTGCTGAAGATGACTTCCTGCAATCATGCACAGACTTCTATTTTAAACAATAAGGTGTAGAGCCTGACTTAACACAGTGCCAGGAGCCTAGCATATTTAACCAGTGCTGGAATGTAGCTTCAATACTGAGGTCTAGAATCAAGAAAGCAATGTGGTATCTCTAACTCTTCTTATACTTGCACTCCCCTGTCGTCATTTCCTATATAATTTCTTCTTTTAAGTTCTGTTATGTGTGTGACAACAAAGACATGTTTAAGAAATTAAGTTAGTTTTGGGAAATTTTAAGAACCCAGCAAACATTCTTTGAGAGTACCCACTATTTGAATTTTCACACAAAATGCTTGACAGGCAGTGCATTCACATTAAAGTATCAATGACTGCTTTGAGTGTTGTTGCTGTGGGTAAAACCACCATTTAATATCAATGGTAAACTTAATAAATAGCAACATTATTGAGCAGTGCTAAAGTTCAATAGGGGATTTCATGTCTATTTTTCCTTGTTGCTATTAATTCATAGCTGCCTCTCTCTCTCAATCCCTAATCCACAGTTACCCCTTAGTGAGATAAGTGACGGCATTACAACTGCCTAAGGATGAAGATTATATGGAAAGCAGAAGGGTCTTATAGTACACATAGGTTTTAGGCAATCTGTCTCATAAAGGAGGCATGGTTAAAAAAAAAAAAAAAAAAAGGAAAACAGCCCTGGTTTGTAGGGGTAGCTAGTCTTGATTCATAAAACCTCCTGCGTGGCCAATTGCAAGCTGCTCATCAATCATACAGTTGGGAAGCCATGCGTGTATTTGGTCTTGGAAGTGGATAGGAAACACTCCAAAAATAGAGATCACCCAGCAGGGGAATGTGCCCAAAGCCTGAGCTTCTGAATTTCTCTTTCCCAATGGAAACTACAAAGAACAAAGAAATTGACAGAAATGTACAGTCCATCTTCAGATAATAAATTATATACACAACTTACTTCAATGAACATCTGAACATTTACAGTCAAATACCCTTGTTTTCAGGTTCTAAGGGTTTTTTTTTTCTGTAAATTACATCATTTTCAGATCCCTTTCCTTCTTTCATACCCTCTCATATTCTCCTTTTTCTCTTTATAATTCATGCCCTATTTATTTAATTGTACTCACATATATATTTATGTATATTCATATAGTCCTAAGTATATCCTCACCATTCTGTATAAAGCTACTTGCATGTGTCTTCTCAGGGCTGACCATTTGGTGTTGTATAACCAGTTGGTGTGCCTTTCCTTCAAGAAGACTTCTTAGCATTCTTTAGTTGCCTATAGTTCTTTCTGTAGGGTTGAGGCATCTTTGGTGAGCATCCCTGAGCCCTGTTCACTTAGCATGTCTGTTGTTGCTGTCTTTGATCAGCTCATGTTTACCCATTTGTATTGGTGAGAATTTGTGGGTTTGTATGTTGGCATTCCTAGGGAGACACAACCTCATATGAAACTCCCTCATCTGCTCCCTTAACAAAGAAACTTTTCTTGGCAACAAAGGAGACCATTATGGAAAAAACCACAACTAATTAAAATATTCTCAGGGTTTGTAAGGAAATAACTAGAAAATGGCAGAGAGGGAGGGGAGTTCTAAATGCCTGTAACAATCCGAGTTATCTTCGTTTTGTGATCTTATGTCAGTTTTTTGCTTGTCTGTCTTACGCATTTCTATGTTGCTCCTAGAATTCAAACATGAAGTTTCATTTTGTAGAATTAATGTGCTAGACACGGATTTCCTTCAATTTTTAAAAGAAAATGTGTGAGAAATGAAAATTCATTTTTAAAATGAATGTGTGAGAGCCAGGGAGACACCCCCTAAAGATCAAGGCATTTAACACTCAGTAATACAAAACTGACAACCGAACTTTGATCTCCAGAACCCACATAAAGGTGGAAGAAGAGAATGTAATATATCCAGTCGTCTTCGGAATCTGCACATGTTTGCCAACAACACACACCACACACAACAACAACAAGAGAGAAAATAATTTTAAGGGCAAGTATCCTTTGAAAACCAAGGCAAACATTTTCTGAGTTTATTCACGTTTTAGCATGTTTGGAAGTTACTATGAGGTAGCAGTCTCCACAGTCTCATCCACTTATGAGGCTCAAGTGAAAATATTGCTTGAGTCCCGCAGCTGGAAGACAGGCTATAGAAGAGAGCAAGAACCAGTTTCTAAGGAAGAAACCATCGTAGGCTGAATCTGCTAGGTTCAGAGTGGGAAATATTTTAGTGAGGGTAGAAAGCCGGGCATTTTGCTTTCTAGAAAATTCTGGGAGGATGAAAATTCTTGAATAGATTTCTTCATCGATCTTTGTGGTTGGGCTAGAGGTAAGGTTAACTAATGCTAAGAACATATAGGCCCACACAAAAATGTTCAGCAATGAAGATGCTTTTCTACATTATGTTAGATGTTTGATAAGATAGAATCAAAATTAACAACTTCATTTCTTAATAAGCTGACTTTTTTTTTAACTTATCCACTCAGTTACTTATTGAGCTTAGAAAGAATTCAAGGTCTAGTGCTTTAAAAATAAAAATGTAATTGTCTATGTTTCTTTTGACTGCATAAATAATTTTGAAATATGTAAGCTGTTCTGAAAACCATAGTATAGTATAAAAACCTCAAATAAACAATCCTACTAATAGAAAGGCTGAGATAGGAGAAGCATGATTTCAAGACCATTATGTGGTACACAACAAGACACTGTCACATACAAACAAGCAGAAAAAAAAAATGACATCTGACAATTAGTTTGTGGTCTGATTTGAACACATTGTGAGAAAGTAGTCCCCTGTGGGCAAGCCAGGAAACACAAGTAATACAAATGCTCTACTCAAGTTGGGAAATTGCACTCTTCCACTCCCATCTTTCACACAGGATTAATTATGAAACATGGCCTTGTTCTCCACTTCTGCGGTATGTAGCTGACATGGCCCTTGTCCTTGTGCTAGTCACTGTATTCTAGTTGTCCTATTCAGGGTACTAGCTCTGGGCAAGGGAGGATTTATGCTTGAGTGTATTGGAAGAACACCTTCAGCTTTTCTTTGAAGATTTGCGGTTCTCCTATTTGTTTTCTTGTGATAGGCAAATTCATTTTTCTGAGTTTTAACTTCATCATCTGTGATCAATAGCAATTTCTTAATTAGTAGAGAAGCCTCATAAAGTGCTTAGCATGATTCCTGGTACACAGAAGTTCTCCTACTCTCCTCTCTACTGCTTAGAAAGAGAGACAGAAATCCAAGATGGTGCCAAATTCAGTCTGATGCACCTCTACTCATCTTTGTGAACATGTACATGGACACTTGCATTTATACACAGGCATCATGGCCTGGTTTATTTATAAGTGCTTCAGTATCAGAATTATATAACATTTGGATCAGTAAAGGAGTGGTCAGAAACTTTTATTGAGGTCCCACAGGTAAAGAAATAGTTATCTTTTAATTCTCCTAGTTTAATATACTGTTCTTTTGAACCACTAAAAATGATTTAACACTATTAAGAAGTAACACCCAATCATCATTTGGAAATCTGAGGTTCCCTCATTTACTGGTAATTAAAAAGACATTTTTGTAGAATCTACTTAGATTCGTGTGAAATTTTGAATTCTATGGTTTCTGATTCTATCTGTGAGCTCAGACAATAGATTGTTGGCATCATCTGGTTAGCTCATAATGAGAACATCCTGGCTGCATGATGAAGACCAAAAACTTGAGAGCTACATGTGAGTCTAATGGCAAATGATACTTGTCTTGCCTGTCTCATAAGAGGAGCAGATGATGAAATATTTTCACAAGCAGTAGGCAACTTCAGGGAAATTATTTTCTTTGTGGTGAAGCCTTTCCTGCTTAGTTTATAGACTGTGAGCACACCATGATGGAGCCTCTGTCAGCACTCCCATCCAATAGAGCTACAGTCCTACTACCTTCTGGAAAGTCTGGAAGGCTCACCTAAGCCCTCCCGAGTAGGTTTCACGCCAAAACTATACCTGTCATTTTGAAATCAGTTTAGATACCCAAAAGGTACTAGGGAAAGAATGGACCATGTTGTCTTAGGATCAATACCTTCATTAAGTAACCAGATGTGGAATAATATAGAAATGAAAGCTGAAAGCATGACACAAGGCTAGACAGAATGTGGACACAGGGAGGAGCTCACATGTAGCCTCATATGTGTTTTCATAGCTCATGTGAGAAACTCACTGAGGAGCTTAAAACATTGAGCTTGAAAGAATTTACTTTGTGATTCTAGTGATTTTTAACACATAACCTCATGCATACCAAGCACATTCTCTACTGCTACCCACAATTCTAGTCTTGAATTCTGAACATTTTTACATATTACTGTTTGCTCTTTGGAATCCGGACATCTTTTGCTTATAGCTTATGGTATAGAATAGTTGATAAAATAATGCAGTGATGTTCATGATAACTAAATTCACTTATTTTAACTTAGCAACTTATTTTAACCTAGCAACATGTTAATGTCATCTTTCTCTTACCTCTACGTTCAAGAGCACACAATTCTCATTCTCTCTCTCTCTCTCTTCCTCTCTCTCTCTCTCTCTCTCTCTCTCTCTCTCTCTCTCTCTCTCTCTCTCTCTCTCCTCTCTCTCTCTCTCTCTCTCGTGCACGTGCGCGCGCACACACACACAAAGAAGTGCTCACACTACAATTTTATTTGGAACCATTTGTAGGAAGACAGTCACAGGCATCAAGATACTTCAACTTTAAGCAACCTTTATTTTTTTTTCATTGTAATAAGGCTGTATTTCAATGACCCTCACATCACCAAAGCATTTTACCTCCATCGTAGCTAAGCTGAGAGTTGACAGTTCTACTGCACCAAGAAATGAATTGTAGGCTCGATTTTTGGATACAGACTTCCTGCTATGGTCAAAGCCATTTGACTTGAGTGAGTGACTTCATTCTCAGCCCACGGAGAACAGGTTACATTCATTTAAGAAATGGTGTAGGTATTAAGATGATCTATCCATAAAGTCATTCACCAACTGTTTCAATGAACAATGGTTCTGCTTGGAGGGTGGCACAGATATTAGTTGAGGATAATAATTTGGTTCATTAGCTGTGATAATTTGGAAAAACATTCATCTCAGAGAAAGAGTAACTTATAAAGTCCTCTTCTTCAAACTTGATACAAGAGTTACAAATGCCAAGCAAAGCATTCAGTCTCATTTTGTTGTTCTCTTACAAGCCACCTCCCTAGTTAAATGTCTGTTTCTTTTGGGTATATAAATACTTTTGAAATATATAAGCTGTTCTGAAAACCATAGTATAGTGTAAAAACATGAAATAAACAATACTACTAATAGAGAGGCTGAGATAGGAGAAGCAAGATTTCAAGACCCTTATGAGCAATCTTTATTTTTAAAGGCTATGACCACCACATTACATCATTTTCAGAAGTATAAATTAACATTTAGTCAATAATGTCACCTATTAAATAACTCATATTTAATTTTCTTCAGTTTCTGAAAAAATATAATTTAGTGCTATTCTAAAAGGGATCCAAAAATTAAATCAAACTTGCTATGTTTCTTTAGTGTCCCTTTATTTATCAGAGAACCTCTAACTTTTACAGGCAATATACTGATAGTCCCAGAACTCCTGAGTGTCTTATATCATGCCATATACTATGGAACTTCTTGTTTATATTTGACAGGGAGAAATTCTAGCTGTTCTCAAGAACCTCTTATCTGCTAATTGTTTAAAGTATCTTCCCACCTCTACCTCATATGAGTTCCCTATTATACTGTGGAATATAATGGACACTTAAATTTTTTGGTTCTCTACTTTGAACTTTTGTCCCTTTCATAAATGATATTTTGAAACCAAGACTGGAACATTATGGCTTTTAAAAAAATTAAGTCATTAGATGACATGCCATTCGGTCAGTTTCTTGTGTTGTCAGAGAAGCCTTCAGCTTATTTGGAACAATACTATCTCCTACATAAGCCTCTCTATCTTGAAAATAAGTAGCAGACACAGGGCAGATATGGCAGGGAGAGGAGCAATAAACTGGTTTTCTCAGGAACAAAGTGAATCCTTGTCTCAGAGCTGCATATCAGTAAATAGAAATGACAAATGATTGTGGACCAAATTTTGACCTTCTCTTGTTAATTTAGTGCCTCATATTGGAAAGACCAACCTTTTATGTTGTGGTCAGAATGCAACCTCTTTGAAAGACAGAACTTCTATCTGATGAATGATGAATAGCAAATGTTTTACCTCTGGATTTTCCCTTCTTACATTAGTTTTGTAGGACCCTTAAAATATGTGATTTTGAGAATTTAATGTTTACTTTAATTTTTGTTATGGGTATAGTCCCCTTTTCACAATGAAGATGCTCATGTCATGACATCTTTGAAGTGTTTGCATGTGTGTTATTCACACTCGTGCACACATGCACACATAAGCACAAGCAAATACTTTATATTATGCTTTCTGTAATTTAACAGCAAATAAAACCCTACCTCCTGTCTAAAATTTCATTTCTAATTCGTACTATAAATATCACTTGTTTTAACTTCCAGGATCTCCTGAATGTGCTGCATAATTTTCTACTCTCTAATTAAAACTCCCTTTTAATATTCCCCCTGTAACCATAGGTAATGGAGAATTGGACAAGAAAGAAAAGAGCAAACAAGTGCTGCTTAGCATTTCATTAATTCCAGGGAAGCAAAGCAAAGTAGTACAGATGTCTAGGAATCAGAAGATCTTTTCAGTATGCCAGGAGTTAAGCTTTCTTTATTTATTTTTTCCTCCATGATGATGGCAAAAGTTGGGTGAGACTAGAACAGGGAGGAGACACACACAGAGAACCAATGGGCTTAATAAAGGGCCTGTTTTCATATGAAGCCCTGCTCTAAATGAAAAGGATCAAAGAAATTGTAGTTGGGTAACCTGTGTATGGTTGGCCTTCATTTTTCTATTTTCTTTTGGTGTCAAATTCAGACCAGAGAGAAGGTATCCAATGCCTCTTGTATGCCCCAGCATACTGAGCTAGGCAGGGAAGGTGTTTGAGTTTGGTAGAGTGCTGTTTCAGGAACTTCTCATTTTCTAACACAGTGCAGAAAGGCTGCGTTCAAAATAATTCAGTAGGCACAGAAAATGTCTAGGCTCACAGAAAAACTCAGATCATATGGTCAAAGTCAAGTAGCTGTTAATTTACTCATGGTTTACTCTAGGAAAAAAAAATATCTCATTTGCATATCAATTTGCCCACCTTAAAATATGGAGACTAAAATTCAACCTTCTGTATATGATCATATTAATAATTTATTTAGTACACTTTAAATATTACTTAGCATTCAACAAGCTCCTTTTATTATATATTTATCCTAAATAGAAATGTTAAAAATTCCTAATCAAAGTTTAAAAAATTTAGAGCATGTCAGCCAACAAATGAGTGCATCCAAGACCCCATCATTAGACTGTTTTCAACTTTATCTTGCTATATTATTTAAATCCCTTTTTTATAGGCATAATGTATTTATTAAAAGATTTTCATGTCTCTGTTACCCACTTCACCAAATCAACATAAGACACACAGAGGATACTTTAAGAGGCTAACACAGAAGGGTAAAGGAACTCTCCATAAACCCAGAGAGGAAAACTACACCTCCTCTTTGGATCCTGTCTTGATTCACAGATGAAAAAAAAAAGACAGACAGAGGTGGTAGCAGTGGCTAGCCCTGCTTCTGAGGGTTGGAGGTACAGGAAGTCCAATGGGAAGACAGCACAGCACTGACGGAATCACAGTTCTCTCTTCCAAGTCTATACAAGATAGTTACTTCTAGAGCTATAGATGAATGACCATGTCCACAAACACAGATTCAGAGTTCCCAAATACTGTATTATACTGTGGGAGTGGTTACATGCACTTTCTGTCAGTTACAGAATTACAGTATTTCTACAATATTTTTACAGGGTGACACATAGGTAGGTGGTCACAGCAAGTGGGGAAAACTCTGCTATAGTTTTTAGATGTTGTCTGACTACATTGTTAGCTTTTGGACTGGTGGAAGTTAATGGTTTGTTAAGAGCACACTTTTAGATTTTGATGGTCACAGTGGTGTTAGGTTAGATGCAGATGTGGGTAATGGATGGCTTTCAAAGGGATTAAAATAGTCCTAAATGAGTTAGCGTCAGTCTACAACATATTAACTCTTCATCCTCTTGCTGTTCAGTCATTTGGCCTTGTAGAAGCTTTTAACATGAGTGTAATTGTCCCTCTTTTTCTGCTATCTCCCTTCTTATTTTTTCCTTCTGAGAAATTTAATTAACAGTAGTACTTGTCTTCAAGTGGTTCACTCTGGTTGCAAGGACCATTATTTAGACAAGAACACATCATATTGCAAGACACAGTGGCTATCCGAACCTGAGGAAATCCAGGGATTCCTTGATTATCCTTTAGTTATGAAGGATGAGCAGATGCTCTGCAAACTAAGACAGTTGATATAGATTTTTCAAAGTGGAAATTATTCCAAGAACCATCAAATAACTCACCTTAGTAACTGAAATGTTTTCCAGAGGTAATGCTTTAACTCTAAAGCAAAGCATGAGCATGCACATAATACTGGACATTGTAGTTTGGAGTGGGGCCTAAGACCCAAGACTCTAATCAACATACTTTTACTTATCCTGGGCATTTGTAATTTACAGTGATAGAACATCACTTACCTTTTCATCTGAAACATGGGAGTCTCAAAAGGACCCACAACTGGATGTATGTGCCTTGAGTTTAGGAGAACAGGATCCAGAGTGATTCTAGATCATGCTGGACACCAGAACTCAGAAGAATGTTTTACTTGATTCCTATGTATCCCTAACCATAGAACAGATGAAATATTTTGAGAGTTTTGTCTTTTAATTAAACAGTAAATCATAAATGATAATTGTTTACAACCCTAGAAAATTAAGGTTGAGTGTTTAACAGATTGTTTTAGACATTAAATTGGTCCGTAGCTGCCAGATTAATCATATTATGCATATTACTGATAAGAGTTTATCTATCCTCAGACATATCAGCATACTGACTGATATCTTAGCCATTAGCATCTGCAAGATCTTTAACCATTTCTTGCTATGGTAAACATGTAGATTACGTGTAGAATATCTGAGAGTGGAATATAGTTTTAAAAAGCACATATGCTGACTTCATATTAAGTAAATTTCATCTACCTGTCTCCGGATTTCCTCATCTATAACATAAATGTAACAGTAGTAGCCAGATCACAGGGTTGTTGCAAGGATTAACTGAATTATTTTTTTTAATGGCTCCAAATTGCCTTGTAGCTGGTTCTTATAGAGCACTTTGTAAAAAGTTTCACAGTATTCTTCATAGAGAATCATTGCAAACCACTCTCTTTTATAAGTCATTGAAATCCAGTTAAGAATTAAAGAAGGCCGTCTCCATCTCACCCCTAAATAGTTCTCAAGCCCTTAGTGAAGTACTCTGGTCTCTTTAAGAGGAAATTAAACACTGTGCTGGAATTTTCCCTCACTGGAGTTATCCTTAACTTGATCAAATCTAACCTATATCAGCATTCATCTGAATATCTCACCTTGGGCACCAGGGCTTTGCTGTCTTCCCATCCCCCATGGAAGGTTGTATTCCTCCATTTTGATAAAACTATGAAGGATCAACTTTCGTTGCACATTCATCTTCATAATTTTGCATTTGAATGAATAAATGTTTCTGTGACTACTTGTTCATAGTAGGAGGCTAAAGACACTGAGTGATAAAACTGACAGGAGTGGATGGAGAGAGTGGAGATTTTATGAACTATAATCATAGGTTCTTTTATAAGTACTCTGACCTTTCTCCACTGTCACCGTGAAATGAAGGTCAGGCTTATCTTCAAATATCCTGGTTGGTAGTATCTGCCTCTCCTAGAGATTATCTATTATTACTGATTGCAGTTAATAATTTAAAGGTGGTAAGGAAAGAACAATGTGTAGAAGAATAAGTAGAAGCTATGAAAGTGCTATAACCTTTCAAAATAAATCTCTAATTTTATGAGAACCTTCAGCTGAAGAATATATTGAGAGAACTCACTACCTCTTTTTATAGAAATTCATACTCACATGTAATGTGATGCCCGGACATGGGATTTGAAACCCCTGAAAGTTTCCCATAGGAGCCAGACATCTTTATATTTGTTTGAAGAAAGACCTTACCCAGTATACTTTGTTTTTCAACTGTATTCCATGAACTGGTGGCACCAGAATTACCTGATCGTTAAAAACTACATCCAACTGGTGAGCCTTTTCTGGACTCCTGAATGAAATCCCATAGAGCTGAGCCCCAGACTCTGGTTTTCGTGCATCTCTGTAGAGTCAGACCAAAAGATGATGTGAGCCGTGTCTAGAGTTCGCCCTCTCTCGTTAGGTGTTGCTGGGGATGCATGCCAGGGCCTTCTTTATAGCCTTGCTGTTGTTTTGAACTACAGCTGCAAAGGGGTGAGTGTCTTATAGTCCACATGTTTTTGCGTCATGCTCATAGACATATGAAACTCTGTTTTGCTTTTTTTTCTTTTTCATAATGTCTTTTTTTTATCTCTGATCATAGTTTCCTTGCTCCTCCTTCAACAGACAGAGCCTCATTGCTCATGTTGGTGTGAATCCTTCCTCGAAGCCAATGTCACTGTGTTTATACCTTCCTGCATCAATGCTTGTAACAGTTGCTGGTCTACAGGACTCCTTCAATCCTCTTTGAGTTGTCAGGGCTGCTTGCTGTGGGCCCTTCAGTTGTCTGTAGCTCATGCCAAAATACACATCATAATCTGCTTTAGGCAGACTCGCCACTTGCTGGTTCCCTGTGAAGGCTTTGTGCCTATTCTCACTTTGCAATCTCTTTATAAATCTGGATTTGAAAACATTCTCAGTGATGGAATTTTCAAGCTAACTGGGTAACAAGTATTCAAGGAAACAACAATTCAGTGAGAAATGCCCTTAAGTTATGGAGTGAATTGTGTCTGGGTTGCCTTCAGTTATGTTTCCCAAACCATGACTTCGGAGTCTTTAAAAATATTCTCATGCACTTTTATTTTATTCACATTTGGCATGCAGTTACACTACTTTGCTCTCTGGAGCCATTAGCAATTTGCCAATTAACCTAAGTTACTAAGAAATTATGATAGACAGTCACAAATCTTTCTTTACCAGTAAAAACATGTACCTTTTGCTAGAAGACACTATTTCACAATGAAATATGCACTCAATTCAAAGCTCACTGTGATATATCCTGAAGTATTGGTTTCAGGGACTCGAGTGAAAATATGTGATTGAACCAACTCTTATCTAGTACAGGGATCAGGAAAGAAAGTCACTTTAAGCAAGTGTGTGTGTCTCTGTATTTTTCATTCTACCTGTGTTAGAAATTTATTCACTTGTACCCCCAAGCCATAGGCATACTGAGGGTAATATTCTTTCTTTCCAAAATAATCCTCTTGGTAGGACTAAATTAATTTATGCTGTTGATGAGACAAAACCAAACCCATTAGCATATGATCAATATATGTGAGTCTAAAGTAGAGGACTAACCATCCACATAAAATATCCTCTGTCAGGACTTGCTGAATCTAGCAAATTCTAGACAAATGATGGTGACAGGTGTTTGGCAAATATTGATGCTGTACAAGATTTATAAAGCTGTGTTGAAGGAAGCATGCAACTCAAATTTAACTTAGAACAGTGTCTGTTGAAAAGACCCAGCTGGGCATCCAGAAATGCCAGCCACTGAATATGATCTTTCAGGTGGCTCAGCCTGTTTCACCTGTCAGGCTGCTAGCTGGTTTATAAATGAAGCTCTGTGTGCTTGCTGAGCATCTGCCCATCCAGTTCTTCTCTACAGACCTCATTTACTCTTGCTTTACTTTCTGATCTGAAGGCTTGAACGCTACTAACAGATCCCATCCTTGTTCATTCACTTTGTCAAGTGATACTCAGTGTAGGATGTAGTACTTCTGGGCTGTTTTAACATCTTACACACACACACACACACACACACACACACACACTTGAATTTTTCTGTTATTTCCTTTAATTCCCCCCTTTAACTGAATATCATGCCAGTTTCTCAACATTTTCATTTGTGCCTTGTTTGTACAATTCAGGTTTTATTTTCATTTTTAAAAATATAAATTATTTTTGACAATTTCATATCTACATGTAATTTATCTCTCTGAAATTTTACTTTCTGTAGATGTATTTGTTCTGTGTATGCACACACATATATATTCAACATGGGTGATGTATGCAGTTGTGCGTGAGCATCCGTGCACATGTGTGTATAGGGCCTAAATCTGATGTCTGGTGCTTTCCTTGTTTTCCACTTTAATTACATGGACAGACTCTCACTGAACCTGGAGGCTGCTTGTACCAGCTGGTCTAACTAGCTGACTTGCCCCAGTGGTCCCCATTTTTGCTTCTGAGTGCTGAGATTACAGGAGGCAACCATGCTTGCCAGGTTTTTACTTGTGTACTTGTGTTGAGAATCAAACTTCAGTCCTTATTCTTGAGCAGCGAGCATCATATCCACAAAGCTCTCCCTGGAGCCTCCCCATGCACTTCTCTCCCTTTGTAAAAATATTGACATGTATTAGTTTCCAACTGTATGTTTGTATACTATATGTGTGCCCATGGCTTGTGGAGGACAGAGGAAGAGGGAATTGGATGCCCGAGGACTGGGGTTATAGATAGAGCCATCATGTGGGTCCTGGGACTCAAACCAGTCCTCTGGAAAAGCTGCCAGTGCTCTTAACCACTGAGCTATATATCCAGCCCTGATCATGCATTTCTTGATTTAGGCTTCACATACACTTCTCATGGGCTAATCAACAAATCATGCAACCATTGAATAGCTCCAAGATGAGAAGATTATGAATGGTTTTTGTACTCTAGAAAACCAGATCATTGGTGCATCTTGAGCTTTCTTATATGTACTCATAGGTCTTTCATACTTTAGTAGGAAGTATCTTTAGCCTGGACATGTGTTTCCTTCCCCCTTTCTCTTGATTTCCTTGGGTTCTATCTTAAAGACAATGTAAACTCAATACTTAAGAACAATGGCTACATTTATACATTTTTGCACAATTTTCATTATTTTTTCCCTATATCAACATCCCCAAAGCACAATTTAATTACTGCATACTAATTTTAAAAGCATCTATCAGATATTATAGAAAAAGAAAATGATCGAATTATATGATGTTTGCTCTCAACTAGTAGGAAACTCTATACCCATGTGCTGGCTAGTTTTAGATAAATTTTATACAAGCTAAAGTCACCTGGAAAGAAGGAACATTGTTGAGAAAACCTCCATCAGATTGGCTTGTAGGCAAGTTGGTAGTCCATTTTCTTGATGGATGATGGAAGTGAGAGGGCCTAACCCATTCTGGGCAGTGCTACCCTCAGGCTGGTAGCCCAGGGTGTTAGAAGAAAGACAGATGAGCAAGCCACAAAGAGCAAGCCAGTAAGCAGCAGCAACATTTCTCTGTGACAGTGGTTCTCAGCCTATGTGTCAAAACCCCTTTGGCAAACCTTTATCTCCCAAACTATTTACATTATGATTAATAACAGTAGCAAAATTACAGTTGTGAAGTAGCAATGGAAATAATTTTATGGATGAGGGTTATCACAACCTGAGGAACTGCATTAAAGGGTCACAGACTTAGGAGGGTTGAGAATGCTATATGGCCTCTGTATAAGTTCCTATACCCTGAGTTCCTTTGATGATTAAGACTACAAGATTCAATATGAAGTCAACATTTTCTTCCCCATGTTGATTTTGGTTATGATGTTTTATCACAGTGTTAGAAACATTAACTAGGACAACCTGTAACTTACTCTCATGCATTTAAAATATTATTCATTAAGTAAATGTATATGTTATTAGAAACCATGATATATGTGTAGGGTACTAATTAACTTCTCAACAAATAATGTATGATCTCTGTGGAATTTTTTTTTCTTTTGCGTGATGCTTGGGCTTACGTCACACCAATGAGAGACATGCTTGCGATTAATAAACTACACTTGGACTCCGTATTTAAGCCTTTTTAGAATAGCCTGTTCACTTTGAAGTCAAAGATGACCTCATTCAGAAGGAATGGTGCTAGATGACCTCCCAGGGAATGCTTCCTCTTCAGTTGTGTGTACTCAGTAGGGAAGGTGTGGCAAGGATTCAGAAGACTAAAGAATTTTCTTCAAAGCTGAGAAAGCAGTAAACAACATAGTCCTCTAGTGGTTTTCAAAAGGAAAGTTACTATTTGATCTTGTACCATGTGACTTTGTAGCAAATGAGTATATACCACCATCCACTCTTCTGGTAAACTGCAATGACTCATGGGTAGAGACATTGATAAGTAGATAGATAGATAGATAGATAGATAGATAGATAGATAGATAGATAGATAGATAGATAGAGACAGACAGACAGACAGGCAGACAGGAAATTTTGAAACTAAAGGAGGTAGAACATGTAAAAAATGTACAAGTTATCTTGAGTACTTCTTAATACTGTTTGGTTAGAGTAATCCATTGGTATCCCCATTGCAGGCCAAGTCTGAACAATAACCTCAGTGAAGTTCCATGATGGCCCTAGGCAACCTCAGCATCAGTTGGGTCATTGCTCCTTTGTAAACAAACTGTTTTTCATGCATGCTTCATGAGAGTTTAGTAGAGATACTCAATATTCTGCCTTCAAGTGGCTCCTAGTGAATTAGATGCGTAAAAACCAATTCAGTAAACAGTACAAGTGACCTTTAGGTGGGCTTCTTCTCCTTAGAGCGTGTTCAAGGCTTGTGTTATATAAAACATATCAAACCTTCGGTATATTTTTGTTAAAAATAACTACTCCTTTATTTATATTTGGCACTCTTTTATTACCTATAATCTTTATACTGCTCATGAGCTCTCCTAGGTAAGATTATATAACTGCTATTTGTCTTCTTTGACTTCTGACCCCCATATTGGTTCATGCCCTATGGTACCTACTGATATTTCCCATCATTGTTCTATGTTGGATATTTTGAAATCCACTTTAAAAAATGAGATCATAACCATGTTTTTCTTTCCATGTCTGGCTCATTGCATTTTAGCTCCAGGTTCAAGCTTGTGACAAATAATAAGACGTTGTGTTGATTTTGTTTCGGGAGTAATAATATCTACATGTGTTTGTGTTCAGAAGCATTTGCAGCACACACATTTTGTCTGTTCTCATCAGATACTTGGGTTGTTTCTGTATCTTGGATGATCTGCGGAGTGTTGTAATAAGGACAATAATCTTTTCTAGTTAGATCTGTAGGCTTTTGCAGTTTCTCCTAGGGTTAGATATTTCTATCTTTTCCATCTGTATAATTCATTCTGTCATGGTTTTTGACAATTTTCTGTCTTTCTTTCCCTCCCGTACTTTTCTTCCATCTCTCCTTCTTTCCTTCTGTCATCTTTGTCAGGTGTGTCTAACTATAATATTTATTGGTTTATGTGGACCAACTTAGCTGAAGGAAACAAAAGATGGTATTAAACAGACTTTGGTATCATAATACTTTGTAAAATGCTTACATAT
Organism: Mastomys coucha; assembly: GCF_008632895.1. Classification (NCBI taxonomy): domain Eukaryota; kingdom Metazoa; phylum Chordata; class Mammalia; order Rodentia; family Muridae; genus Mastomys; species Mastomys coucha. Next base: position 92,507,574 of record NW_022196896.1, read on the forward strand.
CTGCCTGTTATCTAAAGTAACAAAATCAAGAGAGCTGGGTGAGAATACATGTTTTCTATTACTTTTTAAAGTAAAAAGCATACTATTTAATTCATTCTGAGACAAGGTCTCACTATGTGATCCAGTCTGGCCTTGAAAATGTTTTTCTGCCTTTCTCTTCTTTCTGAATTGAGAGTATATAAGCATGAACTATCATGCTCAGCTATAGTCAGGTTTAAAAAGATTTTCAAAGTATTTTGGTCCTAAGAAGCCTTCATTAACTATTATAATAATTTTTTAATTTAAATATTCAAACAGTGTATTTTAATACCAACAGAATTCAAACCTGCTTTTTCTGGTCATTTAAGAGCTTGTAACCTCTTGCTAGGTTCTTTGTATAATCCAAAGGAAGTAAGAGAGAAATCTATATTTCAAATAAGTGTAAATCATACAGTAGAAATAAAAATACTGATTTTTTATGTCAATGTAACTAAAATATGGTATTCACATAGAATGGTTGATATGAACAATAGGGAAAGCAATATGGACCACAAAGATAGCTTTCTTGTCTTTAAACTAATTCATCCATAATGTAATTTTCACATTGGCCTATTAAAATCTTTTTCATATATAAGAATTGTATTAACATTGGTTTCAATACAGCCTCCCTCCTCCAACTCCTAGTCCTCCCATGTTTTATACCACTCCTACTCAAAATCATGGCCTTCTCTTCTTTAATTGTTATTGAATTATGAGAGAGAGAGAGAGAAAGAGAGGGACAGAGAGAGAGAGAGAGAGAGAGAGAGAGAGAGAGAATTGACTGAGTGTATGTATCCAGTGTTATTCATGTGTTTAGGACTAACTACTTGGGGTTGGGCAACCACCAGGGGAACATCCTTGGAGAAAAATGATTCTTTGTCTCTCGGCCATCATTAACTGTATGTAGCCCTTTATCTAGGGCCTCATGAAATTTACCCCAGCCCCACTGGTGTTCACCTGGTGCCATCATTATACACATCTTGTTTAGGAAACCATAGTTTTTAGCCCTTATATATTCAGCTTCTTTGTCCTGTCCAGAAGGAGGAGAGAAAATGACACTATAACTCAGGAGGTCCTCTGGCAATGAAAGTCTTTCCAGCCCTGTTTCTGGAATGTTCCCTGAGCCTTGGGTATAGTGTTGCGATGTAGATTACCAATTATGACGGAGTATCCCATCATCATTTATTCTCTATGTATTGATCAGCCCTGGATCTCTGTGATGATGCATTCTGATGGGGCAAGAAAATCCTTTGAGAATTCCTGAGAACTGTACTAATCTCTGGGTGTAAGGACAAGGATTTAGAATGCAGTTAGAAATTAGATTAATTTAGGAAAGTAGCAAGAGTAGATTCTCCTCAAGGGTCTATGACTCTCCTGCCATGGGTAGTTGGCTTGAGTTACACACAGTACCAGGCATGAATTCCTTCCTATTAAGCAGTCCTTAAGTCTAATTAGATAGCTGTTGGTTATCCCCAAAATAAAAATGTTGTTATTATTGCACCATTGGGGATATCTTGCCAGGCCAGCCATTTTTGTGATTCATAGGCTGTGGAAAATCACTTCTAAAATCTCTAGTGAGAAAGATTTTGACTGGCATCTCTACCTCTGCATGGACACAGATACACACACACACACTGGCATGCACATGTGCATGCACACAATACACCTGAACTCTCAGTTTTCCACTTCATTGTCTTAGATAACCCCCAGGAAGATGTATATTGTGATATATATGAGAAACCTGGAACCTCTGGCTCTGTTTGATAGTCTACTCTCATGCTTATAAAAACAACAATGCCAACAATGTCAGAATTCCCAGGCCCTGGTGGTTAAGCTGGATGAACAAGCTAGATCTGCAGAGGGCAGTTGATCTATCTGATTACCAGAATGCAAAGGAAAGAAATGCTGTTGGTAGGATCACCCAAGATCTGTGGCCTTCTACATTATCCGGCATAGACATTAGGCAAAGCTGGTTCTCAGGATTATTGCAGTGTGTCCTATAAGGGAAGAATGCTGCTTTGGCAAATCAAAGGTTTAGAAAATCAAAGACACAGGATCTTACTGGATTCTGTTTTGCCTACAAACAGCATAAAAGGAAAGAAGAGGAAGAAAGTCACTTGGTGAAGGGGATCCACCAGTGGGCTAGTCAGGAAGCCAGGCTGCTGCCTCTGTGTAGGATGGATGCTGCCTCTGTGAATTTGGATGACGGCCTCGGGTCTCAGCTTTCTCACCTATGAAACAAAAGGGTGTCCAGGGTGAAGCTGGGTGATTTCTGAAGATGCAGATATGGATCAGATCAATCCCATAGAAAAGAAAAGTAGTGAATATTTATGAAATCAAAATTAGCTCATGATCAAAAATGGGGGAGAACATGGCAGAAGGAAATGAAAATCCATCATAATTGAATTGAAAGCACAACATAAATCTGTCAGAGACAGAGCTTTCTAGAAGGAGGAGAAGGAACTGTATTCTTTTGTCTCCAGATTTTCCCCACTGTACTCCTGTTCTCTCTTCCCCGCATCCCCCCTCTCTCCAGTCCCCACCCCCTTGCTTTTTGTTTCTGGTAACCATGGTGATACTTCCTCCCAGCAGCCTTCTTTGCAGCTGGCCCTTTTGATACACAGAAAATTTACTCCATTTACTGGTTCAGGGTTCTAACAATGCTTTACCAATTCATTTATTACCATTTTTCTCCAGGATAATACAGGTGAAGAATTATTCTACAGTTAAGGTCCCTACATAAAGCCACACTGTATGACAGGGATATTCAGTTGTTAATTTCACTTGCTAACATGAAGGGGAGACTGATTATGCCAAACACTGAATTCCCTGTAATGGCCTTTACCTCAGGGACAGCAAAGTCCCAGCCCTCAAACTGGTTGCCACCTCCTTTTGTATGGAACCAGAATAAAATGATTGCGCACACATATCACATGACTAGCCTTGAAGTAAAACATTGCCAAGCTTGTAATTATCATATTTACAAAGCCTTTGAATTCTCTGTAGGAAAATATATACTAGTATATACATTTCTTTAATAAATACCTTATTTAGTACACAAAGAACAGTATATGATGGTTTTGAAATATTGTATTTATCCGTCAATGACAAAACCTCAAACTATCTTTAACACCCTAAATATAGATAATAAAATTCCAATTTGCAGTCGTTTACTTATGTCCAGTTTGTGTAGCTTAATTTGCCTGTAATCTTATATTCCTGAAAATGGGTCTCTCTAAGCCTGCCCCACCCCCGTGTGTGTGTGTGTGTGTGTGTGTGTGTGTGTGTGTGTGTGTGTAAAACACAAAGGAGACCAGATGATGACATTCGTAGGCTTATAGACTCGACTCCTGGGGAGACACTTGGATGGAGGCAATTAAAATGCCTGTCAGGCATTTGGTACCAGAAGTCCCCATGGCAAACTGCTAAATCCTAAGCCAGAGGCAGCATCCTTTTGTCAGTGAATGATGGCGGAGCTGAGTGGCTTGTCATCATTCTCGAAAATTCTAAGCCTAGTGAGCTCTCTCTCCCTCTCCTACTTGCCTTATTTTCCTTTCCACCACTGCGGGGACTTTTTCTAATTTGCAGCTTCCCTTTCCGCGGCACACACAGACAGGAGCTGGTGGCTTTCAGACTGCATCTGTCTGGAGCTAGGAACACAGAGCAGAGGGAGTGTTCTTGAAGCAGGGCTCTGCAGCAGCACTTAAAGACTCGATTCGAGGGGCATTGCTGCACATCTACCGGTAATGCTTGAGGGCTTTTTACATTTTATTTTCTTTTTAGTCCACTTTTTCAAAGGATCTGCTTTATGTGGCCTCGGATTACTGTGTTTTAAATACGTTATCGAGCTTAAAATCCAAGGGCTCCGTTTGTTGTGCTACAGACTCCAAGGCGTAAATTTATGATCTGGATATAAAGGATGAATGGACTTACTGGTGAGTTGTGATTTTTGATATTTATCTGACAAGCCTATATGTATATATATGTTTCTTTTGTTTCTCTAGGTTCCTCAGCTTGTTTCCAAAGGAGGAAGCACTGATTGGGAGGCACTCAGTCAGAAAATTAAAAGGTACTGCATGATTTATTTGGATGTTTAAATGAAGGGAAATTGAGAAAGAATTGGAATGCTTTTATTTAGGTTTACCCTCATGGCTGTTTTTTTTTATCCCAGAGTGGATTGTCTGATCTTTGTCTAGAAGATGTAGGAGTTCTTATGTAGATTTCACTATCAGCCAAGGCTATTTTGAATAGAATCTAAAACATATATGCCTTTTGTCTATGCTGCAGATTACTAAGAAATATCAGCATGCCTAGCTCATCTGTAATGTTTGGATTTTTGTCATTGTGACAGTTAACGAATGTCTGAAATATGTGCATCACAAAGAAAATATATTTATTTGAACTTAAGAGAAACATGTTAAAAATTATTTTAGCTAAAGGTTTCCTATGGGTCCATGCTTTTTTTTTCTTTTAATATTCTAAATAAAATGGTTCACCCTTTGTAGATGGGAAGAGCTTTGGAGGCTGAAGCCTAGGGATGACTCAGTGTTGTTAAGTTTGGTGAATAAAATATTATAATTTCTTTACAATATCTGTTGAATAGAAGAGGAAATATATTTAAAATCAGAGATGGTTAATTATTAAAAGAGCTTAGTGTCATATGCTTTATTCAGAATTAATAGCATAAAAAATAAATCGTCTCTTTTGCTATGAAAGCAGTTGAATCCATTGATCTGGGCCTCATGTCTTACATGAAAAATAATCATTTTTAAACTTAGCATTAGGGTATATATTGATTTGAAAAGGCAGTTATGATTACTGCCTGCTCTTTGATTCTTTAACATTATCTCTGACTTTAACATATGTTCTTGTCCACAAATCCTATATAGTAGTCATTTACCTACCAAAAAGAAAGAAAGAAAGAAAGAAAGAAAGAAAGAAAAGGGAAGACATTTTCTGGCTTTCTGAGCAGAGACCAGTGCCACCCCTTAAACCTTTCCTTGACATCTCTATGGAATTCTCCTTTAAGACTGTCAGTTTAAAATATTTCATACCGAAGGGTTAGCTTTCTAAAAACTATACTTTAAACAAAATGGCCGAGACAACCACCATCAAAGTGAAAGATCCTAACTGTGTGAGTGTACACGATGAATCGGAGGATTTACAGGGGGCTCATTTTCTCTGCGATGGGTAATCACCATCATGAATAAGTGAATCAATGTATTCACTCCACAAGCATTGCTGAAGAACCTGACTTCTGTGGGTCGTTCCAGTCCAAGAGAGGAAGAGACACATGACACTGTCCGCAGGCTCCCAGAGCGTAGGCTGACCCATACATGATTTTGAACAGGAAAAGGAATTTTTTTTTTTAATAAATTAGTGTGCTCTCCAAAGAGATGCCATGTTTTGGTTTTAAAGACAAATGAAATGATTATGCATTTTCCTTGTCTCAGAAATTCTTTAGGAGAATTGTGGATGTAGCCTCAAACAAGACTCATCCCCACCCCCATACCTCTCAGACATTGTCAGACTCTATAGATCGTTCTTTTTTGAGGCTTCGCTTAGAGCAAATGAAGATACTTTGTTATATTTGATGAAAATTGTCTATTTCTTACTTTCTTTTCTGACCAAATCCCCAGAGAATACACACACACACACACACACACACACACACACACACACACACCACATGGTCTGATTCCTAGCTTTCGGATGTACTCAGAAACTTGTCTTATTTATTTTGAGCTTTAGGATACCTGTGCTAATTTAAAAAGATGAAATTATCAATGTCCTTTTCAACAAGAAGTCTGCAATACACTGCCAACATGAACTGCTTGGCTCCACTGCATTTTTGTGTAGGTACTGGAGAGGGTGACCACCAAGAGGACCCCATTGCCTCTTTTCCTATGGCCATTTTGAAAACATCTATGGGGTATGCTGATGGACTTTCTGTAGAAGGAACCTGTTTGTTAAGATACCTGTTAGTGAGTCAAATCCAAACAGGCTTGACTCCTGGAGTTGTAAGGCCGTGGCGTGACTAATCAGTATTGTCTGAACAATTGTTAACTCTTTTTACTGAATTTTCTTTCAGTCATATTTTAACACCCCAAAATAGTGGCTGATCTATAAATTTATAAATCATAAATTTGTATGCATGTGTCCTATTAATAATTAATGTTTTTAGTGGTGGTGTTGAAGCTCAGAACTCAAATTCTAGTCACTGACTCTACCACTGAGCTGCATCTCCAGTCCTAGTTAGTATTATAAGGTAAATTATTTTGGTAGAAAGGCAGAGCTATGTGTAAAAATTTCTTAAGATTTTATGGAAAATTATTTTTCTGGATATTAGTTAAAGAGGAAATTTTTTTTTCAGCTTCACCAGAAGGAGCAAAAAAGGCAAACTGCAGCCCGGGCCTTGCTTATGGGCACCTCCCACACAGTATTCCAGGCTCCACTCTGCTGACTATACTTCAGGGCTCCTGCCAAGCTTCTGCAGTAGCAGAGGACTTGATCTCTTGATTTCTTTGCAAATGCCATACTAGAAATGAGCTCATATGAGCAAGAGAACAGGGAAGACTAGATTTTATAAGCTCCCCTATAATCCCAGGATTCAGGTGGCTAAGGCAAAAGGATTGTCAGTTCCAGGCCACCATGTATCTAGGACAATAGAACCTTATTTGAAAAGCAAAACTGAAAAAATGGTAAGGGTACAAGGATTTTGATTCTCTATAGCTAAAGACTGTAAAGAAACTCTTAGAACCATAGTAATTGTGGAGAATACAATTTATTGTCACTAACTTTTGTTAATTAGATCTATAACTTGTTACTATTAACGATCTACCTGACACTATCTTAAGCTCTTAGCATGATATCTCATTTAGCTCTCATTGCAATCCTCAGATGTACATAGTCTCCATTTTATAGGTAACTGAACTGAGGCTCCAACAGTATAATTTCTAAGTCTGGCCTGAAGCCATTATTCAAAGAGATGAAATATTTCTAGAGAATTTTTGTACACATTTTTTTCTTAATATTTTATTTATATGTATAATGCAAGGCTACAGTATCATCAAAACAATAGATTTTACAGATTTTCATTTACTTGTAATAGAAGTATGTGTCCAAATAATTACATCATTCAAGTTCTTATATATTAAATATGTGTACCTATTACTCATGTTTTCATGTAGTTTACATAATATATTTAATTAGGAGTACTTACTTCAAAGAAAGCTTACTTCAAAAAAACTCAGTGGTTATTTAATGAATTAATAAAGCATTTTTCTTATCTTTATTGTGGAGTTTTATAATTAGTTGTATGATCTATGTGTGAACATTAGAGAATTTGAGAGTGAAATGCCACAACTCGTATCATATCTTGTAAAAACTTTAATGTTCAAAGTTGTCACAAAAGGCACAAGTGTCTGAAATAAATAGTGCAGGAAGTTGTGTCATGAACATTGGGAAAAATATCCAAACTCAAGGACAAGTGACCCCTAAAAGTCACCAGGGAACTAATAGATATACTGTATGTATTAAGACCCTCTTCTTGTGAATAAGTAGTTCCATCAAAATAGTTCCTACAGTCAGCTGGTGCAGTAGAGCAGGACAGAGAAGCACTTCGATCCCCTTGTACCATTCCAAACATGTGTCATTTCCTCAGGGACTTCATTGTATGGGGTATTGGAGGATGAGGTAGTAGTGTTGAAATCCAGGAAAGATGGAAGTAGTCAAGGGGGATACTGCACTGGAGGAACTTCAAGAAAAGCAGACATTGAAATAAGCAGTGAAGGGACTGGCCAACCTTGGGAAGCAGAGATGGATCTCAGAAGTTCTAGAATGTAGGTCAGATCAAGGAGACTCTTGGAAACAAAGCATGGAAGAGTGTGTGAATACTACAGTGCTGCACTATGTGAAATTACTATTCCCCCTTTTGAACCGGACTTGACAGAGTGGAAGATGCTTTTAAAGAGCACGTTGAGTTTTCACTTTTTGCTTTGTCTTTGCGTGGCTTTATTCTTATTCATTTGAATGATTTGGGATGGGGCACACTTTCAGCATGATTGTCCTCCCGCTGTGAATTTAAGAATAGCTTCTAATCAAGTAGAGTTATATTTACTAGGACTAGATACTAAACGGAATTATGCTGACTGTATCTATTTTCTTTTTTAAAATATATTTTATTAGATATTTATTTACATTTCAAATGATATCCTCTTTCCTGGTTTCCCCTCTGAAAAAAATCGCTATTCCCTTCTCCCTCCCCCTGCTCACCTACCCACCCTCTCCCAATTCCTGGCCCTGATATTCCCCTACAATGGGTCATAGAACCTTCACAAGACCAAGGGCCTCTCCTCACATTGATGACCAACTAGGCCATCCTCTGCTATACACATGCTGCTGGAGCCATGAGTCCCACCATGTGAACTCTTTGGTTGGTGGTTTAGTCCCCAGGAGCTCTGAGGGTACTAGTTAGTATATGATATTTTTTAAAACAGAAGATAACTCTGCCCAACCTATTTTAAGGGTCTTTATCTTACAGCTCTGTTTAAGACTGTTGAAGTAAGTATGTTGTACAAAGCATCCTTTTAGATGCTACCATACAGAAAAAAAGGCCCAAAGAGCACTGGTTGTAGCTATGGAAAAAGGTCACGAAAGTGAGAGATGCTTCTGAAACCCAGATTACATTCAGATATAATAGCTGATTGACTGTTGGGCCAAATAAAAGGCAGGCGAATGGCTCAAAGGTGACTTCAGAATTCGAATTTGATAAAGAAGCAACTTAGAGAAATCTGTCTGAGAGCTACTTTCAGCAAGGAGTTCTCTTTAATTGACCCTTGCATTTACAGAATACATGTAGCAGACAGCCAATAAATGCTACGTGAGTGGAAGAAGGTATGTTAAAAGATGAAGATAAGTGGGAAGGGCATGAAGAGTTGACCTGTGAGCAACCTGGAGTAAGAGATTGAATGATGGGTGGAGAAAGGATGTGGGTGCTGTCACCAAGAAAGGAGTGAGAGCAGAAACAAAGAGAAGAGGAGGAGTAACACCCTCATTATAGATGCAGAATAAGAGGAACTGGCAACGGAGAAAGAATGATTAGAAAACAAACAAGAGCAACAAAGAAGTGTAGAGCAAATGTTAGAAAACAAAACTAGAATTTGTATCCCTCAGAAAAATTTAAGGATAAAATATTTTCAATCTACATCTTATAAAACTTTATAAATCTACATTTTATATGAGAAAAGGAATGATGCTCAGCCATAATCTTACTATCTATAGCTAGTGATCAATCCTTGATAAACATTTCATCTCCTTTTCTTTCATTTTATTGCATTTAAATATATGTAATTGGGACCAGAAAGTGCATAATTGAATTTTGTCCATTTTCCATTGATCATGATCTTAAGAACCTTATATTTTCTCAGTTGCATAATTTTTGGACACAGAGACATTGATGACCTTTATTAACCTATCGTTCTAGTGTGCCACAATCATCATAATGCTGCAACAGAATCATTTGTACCTCAGCCCCGCGGCTCAGGTGGCTTCCAATGGATGTTACCAAAACCAAAGTCACATGGTATACTGTTAAATCCTTGGCCAGATATAATATGGCAGTTTCAAAATCTGCCTTTGATTTGCCCCATGAAACAGTATCTGTTAATGCTACTTATTGTGGTAGATGCTTTCATTGTAACACTGCGGTTGATCAGTTATACTCACTTTATGAGTGAAGGGACAGAGGCCCTGATGTTTGTACATATTTAGTTTTGAATCTAAGCCATGTTGTAAGCCAGTCAAATTGTGTGAAAGACACAATAACTTAAAAAGTAAACAGTATGAAAATATGCTTAGTGAGCTAAGGACTTGGAAAGCAAGATAAAATCAGAGGAAGGCAAGGAAGTTAGAACTCAATGAGCCTTGGTACTTGTTAACATGAGAATATTCAAGAAAATATTTCAGTAGATAGAGAGGGATGGCTGCATGTCTAAGTAGAAAGAGAATACATTTATGGAACAAGATCCTAACAAAGTGGGAATCATGAATAGAGATGAGGATTTGTGGATGGGTAGCAAGACATTACACATTAGAGCAAAAGAAAAAAATGGGGAGTTTCTTGTGGTAAAGAAATGATGTCAAGACTTAGAAATAATGTCTAGATTTTCTTCTAACCTGGAAGGCAAATTCACCCACTTAGCCAATTAATATTTTTTGCACTCTAGACTCCATGTTCTTTTCTTGGACAATGTACATTCCTTCTAGAGGAAGAAATAGTCAGTGGGCTAAAAGTAAAATGCATTGCTGCCATGGCTACTTTGGAGAGCACAGGTTCTACAAGGGCAAGAGGAGATGCTAAGAAACTGGAAAGCAGAAGTAAAGGGCGGGGATCCTGGTAAAGTTCCCATTCTGAATGCTAAGGCCAGAAAGGGGTCTGAGGTTCTGTGTTTGGACAAGAATCAGGTTACAAGGTTGCTGGAACTACACTCTTATTTGTGAAAGGTTAGAAGGCAAATACATGTCCCCTCAACTACAGAAATAATCAGAGCTATTGCCACAAGCCGGTCTAGCGTGAGTCCTTGCTTTTGTGCAATAAGACTGCATCCACCTCAGCCTCTCTGAGGTAAGGGAGAATTGCCTGCCTTCACTCCTGAGCTTTTGTCATTATGGCCCATTGTTTTGTGAATGATCCATTAAGCCAACCATAATGAGCTGGTGGCATTTCATTCTTCCTGCTCATGGTCTCTGCTTATTACAACATAATGAATTCTTGTGGTTCAAGTTTGGAAATGTCGTTCTATATAACCCTGGGCCAGTTTCTGAGCTCTAGTTCTCTATTCCCGAATTCCCAATTTATTTGAATTTCTTCTCTGCTTAGTGCAATGGTTCTCAACCCGTGGGTTGCAACCCCTGTGGGGACTGAAGGACTCTTTTATGGGGGTTGCATATCAGATGTCCTGCATATGATATTTAATTTACATCACGATTCATATCAGTATCAAAATTACAGTTATGAAATTGCAACAAAATAATTTTATGGTCCAGGAGTCACCACAACATGAAGAACTGTATTAAAGGCTCACAGTATCAGGAAGGTTGAGAACCACTCTCCTAGAAGGTCAGCTAGTGTCCACTTAGCCAGTACCATTATCATCCTCTTCATGCAAAACTCCTGGAGCCTGCATCCTATCATTTTCCACCTGCAGCATTTTGTTCATTTATTTATCTACTTATTCACTTTGCATCCAGGTTACTGCCCTCTTCCTGTGTCCCTACCCCCACAGTCCCTCCCTTCATCCCTTTCCTCTTTTCTGAGAGGGTGGAGCACCCTTACCACCTCCTGTAGATATCCCACAACCCTGGCTCATCAAGTCTCTTCAGGGCTATGCACATCCTCTCCCACTGAGGTCAGACAAGGCAGCCCTACCAGGGGAACGGATTCCACAGACAAGCAACAGCATTAGGGACAGCCCCTTCTCCATTTGCTAGGGCACCCACATGAAAACTGAGCTGCAGATGTGCTAAATATTCTACACACATCTTAATACAAGTTTTGAGGGAGTCTCCTAAGGGCCACATAGAGCTTTTAAGATTAGTTTCTGACTTAAGGAAAGAGTCCCTCACTCAAATTCCATAAAATTAATTTCTCAATGGTGAAGCATGTTGTTGGTTGAATCATGCTCCTTGGAAGAGTTCTTCAGATTGTTACGGGAAGACGGCTAAGTCTTCATTAGAAACTTTGGTTTATGGGATTGGAGACATGATGGCTCAGTGTGTCAAAGTGCCTAGTGCTCTTGCAGATGATCCACTTTTGCTTCAGCCCCACATAGCAGCTCACAGTCACCTGTAACTCCAGCTCTAAGTGATCAGCTCCCCACTCTGGCCTCTCTAAAGTCCTGCACACACGATACATGAAAACTTATTCAGGGAAGATACATACATATAAACTGTGCAAATCTATTTAAGGAAACTTTGAGACAATGGCAGAAGGAGACTTAGCTTCTCACCACCGTGGCTGGGTGATAATTGAGTTTTCCCATTTAGCACCAGGAATCCAGAAACAGTGATTTCATTGAGTCCTTTCACACAATATGCAAGAACTTTAAAATATCTAAACAAAACAAGCCATCCGATAAATAAGGCTTTCTCACATCGAAAGAATGGATAGCTTAAGTGTGTCTGTTGAACATCAGGGTCACTTTTTCTTATTAGTAACTGACATTTCTTTTCCACAGACCTAATTTTATTTCTAACCATGCCATGATCAGGTTTCTAGACTTAGCACTTCTATTTTGCAATTTGGCAAATGCTTAAGCAGCCTGATTGGAACAAATAATACCCTAGAAACTTGAGTTGAAAAATTACAGTGAAATAACAAGTTAAATTCAAATGAAGAGAAGTCAACAAGTTGATCACAGTTTTTCTCCCAAGGGTGCTCAGGAAAGATACTTGAAGAGAGATGAAGTCTCAGGCACCTTTGTACCTATTCTGGCTACACAAAATGCTCTTGAACATTTGCCAAGGGAAAACAAAGAGAATGAGGGCTGTGTGTGTGTGTCTGTGTGTGTGTGTGTGTGTGTGTGTGTTACTTTCTCTATGAACAGTGGTGGTACTCTTTGTATGATTAAGCTAAAACTGGAATTAATTTTCGGGATTTGAATGCAAGGCCTTTGTCAGTTTGGCATTCCTTCCTATTCCTTGAATGATTGAACATTATACAGTAGCAAAATATCACCTCTGATCTCTCTCTCTCTCTCTCTCTCTCTCTCTCTCTCTCTCTCTCACACACACACACACACACACACACACACACACACAAAATAAACACACAAACACAAGTGTGCGTATACTCACAGGTATTCCGTAAAGTCTGAATCAATTGTCTTTTCTTATGGATTCTGTTTGAGTCTGATTCATATGATTTGAATTAACCTTTCTTAAAAATTCCCTCTCAGTGTTAATGACTCTGGATTATGACCATTAAAGAAGCCGGATGCACATTGATCTCCATCTGGCATTAGTTAAAACAAAGCTAGTCCATTTAACACATTATAACCAATATATTTTTATAACATGTAGGAGCTGAAGAAATAGTGGTTTGGATTTTTTTTTGGAAAGCTCTTGTTCTGTATCCAAGATGAACAATATATATATATATATTATATATATCTTATTTATGCAGAATTTAGAAATCTCTTGCTAATCATAAGCACTTGTGAGTCAACTCAGTGAAAAAAGTTACAATCTGTAGACATTACTGCTTCTACCCACACTATGTCTAAGTGTTTCAGGTTAGCATACACTTTAGTGTACTTAGAGGTGAATTTGAGATATTCCAGACTCTTAAAAATAAAAGCCTAAGTAGGCTACCTAGTCTCAAAGAGTGGGTGCAGAAATCTCTCACATAACTGACAAGATTATGTTGGTAGTTCAGAACTGTGGGAAGTAACAATAAAAAGTGTGAAGGAAAAAACCATGAGAGAACTCATGATACCAGATCAGTCATTGAATGGCTCAGAATGTTGTACTTTTCGGGCAGAGTGGATGGTCCAAAAGATAAGAGAGGAACAATAAATGCAACATGATGGTCAATGCATATATATTTTTTCAATTCTGCTCTCTATGGTATGCTCATGAAACATCAGCTTATACATTGTTGGACCAATGTATTTGGATTTCAAGAAGAAAAAAAGAAATAACTCTTTGAGCCATATTTTAAGCAATGCACAATGTTTTCTGATATGCAGTGTCCTATGGCTCACAGCAATCTGTGGAGTGAGAGAGTACTCCATTGTCCTACTGATATACCTATTGCAGATGAGGAGCTCATAGCTTGATGCATCAAACAACCTGCTTTCTTACTCTACTGGGAAATAAATCCTTGGTGTGTGTATTATTTTCTCAGATGCCAAAGAATGAATTTTTCATTACTTGGATACCGAAACTGTATGTGTGTGTGTGTGTAGTAATATATTGACTTGATTGCAAAATAAAAGTAAAAGTTATCTACACTAAATGGATCATCATCTCATCCTAAATGTCCTTGCTTTAGTAAAAGTTCACAGATCCAGATGACATAAAAGTAGATCTTCAATCTGAAACTCTCACAGGAAACAGAGTAGACCAGTTGGGGCTGGGAAAGCAAAGGAAAAATGTATTTGGCTATAGAGGAAACATGTTCGAAGTGCATTATGTAGCCCTCTATAATAAGTTTTAAAACACAAAACAGAAATATGTTTTAGAACACAAACTGTGGAGTCAGGGAGACCTGGCCTGAATCCCCATTAATCCTGTCATTCACTAGCCATCTTTAGGGATGTTATTGAACCTCACAAACATCAGTGTGCTCATAGAGAACACACAGGTTACAGTTTCCCCTGCTTGAGGCATTTATTGTGGTACTTAAATCCATCAAAGTTTAAAAGATCTTAAGATGGGCTAGTATCACTCAATCTCAGGAAGTGACATTACAAACAAACTTAAACTATGAAAATAAGAATAGTATGGTGGAAGTGTAGAAGTTGAACTATTGAGTAGAAATTAAATGCAGAAAGGAAATTACAAGACATAGCAGCCTTTGAGGCAACATACTAGAAGACATTTATGGACGAGAAAATAAATGCTTTCCCTAAATTATTAAAACATGATATCTCTAATGATAACCGATAAATAAATTAATTAATTTTATTAGTAGCTAGGAAAACATCATGGCTGACCGTGCAAACCACATCAGTGAGAGTCTAATAAGTATGTGCATGTATGATTCTGCATGTGACTTCTGTTCATTCTCAATTTGCAATGGATCTAGTGACATAACAAGATTTGCCTTGAGGGCTTATGCAAAGGAACATAAATAGAATACATTTGTCATTTTAAAATATATATTTTAAAGATAAGATTTTTATTTGTGTGTGAGAACATGTCTGCCTGCCATAGGCTAAAGTGGGTTTCAGATCTTCTGGAGCAGGAGTTTGAGACAATTGTGAACTCCTCCATTTGGATCCTGGAACCCAATCTTGGATCCTGTAGAAGAGCAGCCAGGGTTGGTTCTTAACCATTGTGCCATTTCTTTCCAGTGGCTTGTAGCCACTACTAAAAGAAAAGGGAATGTGACCATAAACATCTGTGTTCCAAACACTGAATAAGTGCCACTGCTGCAAGCTTTAGAGATCCATTTTCACTACTGGTAAGCCCCTGCTTAACTGACCTGATGCAGCCAGCATTTTAAAAGTGCATCTGGAGACTTAGGAAAGCGTGATAATCTAAAGCAGAATCTTTTAATCTGCTGTTGTTCCAAGAGGCTGGTACACTTGGTTTAGGTCTTAGCCTAAAGTCAACATAGTTCCCATTATTCTCACTCAGGATACCTTCTCTTTTTTTTCCTCTCCCAAAAGAAGAGACCCACTCTTTGGTAGGTTTCCAGAACACATGACCATGGGAAATTGGAGTTCCAGTCTTCTTGGAAAGGATGTGTGACCATATGACCTAATTTCTGGCCAGTAAGGTATAAGCTGAAGTGAGATATGGAATTTGCAGCAGCTCCTTAAAAAGACAGAGTATGACATTCATTTAATAGCTTGAGCTTCAACACCCAATTTCAATTAGAGATAATCTTGCAAACCGACTTGTAATTTTTCGTTATTTTTGATTACAGTTTTCCCATTACTCACAGCCTCGCTCATTCATATATGTTTAACAGCTCTGAACCTTCTATTTGTGTTTGAAGACGTTCAAGCATTATTGCTACTTACCTAAACAGCTTTCATATTAAAATTATTATTATTATCTGGACATGGTAAGCATTTCCCTAAAATCCCATCCTTTGTAAGGCAGAACCAGGAGGCTCTAAGGCACCAGGTCTGACAGAACTGTATCAAGAGACACCATCTCAAAACCAAATACAACAAACAAAACAAAAATTGTCTGATTTGTAAACCATACAAGTTCAAACATCTATTTTGTCCTATCACTTCTAAATTTCAAGCATGCTTCAAATTCCTCTGCTTCTGTCTTCCCACAAGGATTGGGCTGGAAACCTTTTTATATGCCCCCCCCATCCTCACCCTAAGGTCCAAAGTCTGTACATGGTTCCCGGTCATCTGTGATCAGCCTCTGCTGATGACAGATCCATCGGGGTTTACAACCCTGGAGAGGATGCATTTCCTTTTGTTTTTCAATCCTGTGTGTTCTTTCCTCACCTTCCCTACTCCAAGTCTTCTCCTTTATATAATTCAAACCCTGCTCACTGGCCAGATCTCAGATTCTGTGACTTATTTTTCTCACATTTCCTGGTCTGTTATGTTTGTAATCTTGGAGAGCTGAACCTATGTCTTTTCCACGAGCCTAGGGTCTCTATGATGGTTCATCTTCCTCCTCGCTCAATTTCCCCTCCTAGATTCCAGAAACCTTGCTGACTTACGAGACTTCCTAACTCACCCAATATCTTCCTTCTTCTCCTCATAGGCATCTTTAACATCTCAGCCAAAGTTCTACCTCTCCAAATCCAACGCACCTTTCATTCTAGCCAAGCCCTGCATGTGCCCTTGCCTTCTAATTAGACACTTCTTGTTGTGATCCATTGAGATCCTTACTAATGTGTTGACATTATCCTAAATCATCATCAGGAATAAGTCCTAGAAAGTGGAAACTCTTAGAAAAGAGTTGTGTCGTAATAACTCCATACATTTAAAAATCTGTTTACTATAATCACCTTCATCTTGCCAAAATAGGTATCTTTGGAATCTATAGTTAGTAAACTACACTTTTTCATAAGTAGAACACCACCACCCCCCCAAAAAAAAAAACAGGCTGTGCAGTGAGGTACTCTTGCATTCAGATCCCTTATCAGCTAGAAGAAGCTGGGACCTTATCAAGCCTCCACTGGGTAAGACTGGAATAGTGCTGTCAACCATATTAAAATGTTGAGAGAACATATAAGTAATAATCATATCATATATATCATATATATATGTATTATTATATTCCAAGTTTGTATTTTACCACCCCTACTCCAGCAAATAAGGTGGTGCATAGATTGTTGTTGTTGTTTATGCTGTTTGTAAGACAAATGGTAAAGTTCCAACATTTCTTTGAACAAAGTCATACCTGTGTTAGGAGCTTTGAAGCACTGAGACTTTTACGAGTTGCTCTCCTCCTTTCTACCCACTCCACCCTTCAATTAAAGAAAAAAAGTGACAGATGGGAAGCACCAAGAGGAAATATGGGGTTATATGTGGTCCAAGGTCATCAGCAAGGCCTGGAAATTGCATTCATGCTGAATTACACCACCTGAGGCCATTGGATTGTCTGTAGATGTATCTGAACAGGGTGTTAAGAGTTCAGCTGTCCCCATGAGGCTCATCTGCAGAGTAGATTCTGCTGAGCCTCCTCTGGCTTTTCATACTCCAGATGACCAGCTGCTCTCAATCCTCCCAGTGGGTTTAACAGAATCTGTCTTCACTATAGACTGTTTCCAAGCTTCTTCTGCTAGGACGTGTTCCAGGGAGCTTTCCCTCCTGCTAGAGTCAGTCATTCTGAATACTCCACCTTATCCATGACCTCAAAGAAAGGTAAATGACTGTGGAAATATTTTCCTGAACTTTGTCTCTTGTCTCATGAATTATTCGTCAGTCCACATTGTAGAATAAAAAGTGGTAGACTTCCTTGTGATGCCAGGACACCCGAAGTGAGCACAGAGCTAGGAGCCAGGACTCTGTGAGTGACCATAGATGTAGCAACCAGACTGCTTGTTTCACATGGATGCTTACTCCACAGTTTCAGGATGATGGTGTCTTAGTTAGGATTCCATTGCTGTGAAAGACACCATGACCAAGGCAACTCTTGTTAAAGGACAACATTTAACTGGGACTAGCTTACAGGTTCAGAGGTTTAGTCCATTATCATCAAGGCAGGAAGCATGGCAACATCTAGGCAGGCATGATGCAGGAAGAGCTGCGAGTTCTACATCTTGTTCTGAAGGCAAATAGGAGAAGACTGACTTCCAGGCATCTAGAAAGAGGGTCTCAAAGCCCACCACCACAGTGACACACTTCCTCCAACAAGTCCACACCTACTCTAATAAGGACACGCCTCCTAATAGTGCCCCTCCCTCGGCCAACCATTTACAAACCACCACAGATGTCATCTCATTGTTGGAATCAGGCTTGTGGTTATATAGCTTTGACTACTGATTACACTTTCCCTTTCTTCACAAGTATAGATTCTTGCATTGTGTTTGATATATAGGTGAATTAAATTACATGCATGTCTATCTATCACATGTACATGTATACTTGTATGTGCAAATGTAGAACTAGGCATGATTTGTTAAGAAGACAATAGTTCAGCTTGGTTCGGGATTAATTCTGCCAATGGTACTTGTAGGCTCTCCACAGAAAACTTCAGTAATAGTTTCCTCATAGATTCATGAGAAATAAAAGCTTATGAAAGTTGTCAGACATAAGCAATAAATGTAGCTCATATCCTAATCATTCTTATTTTCTAGCAACACTAGCTATAGATAGAGGTGGTCCATTACTTTTCCACTCCCTCTCCCTTTTCATCATAAAAATGCAGGATTTCATGTCTTTGAACATTTTTGTAAAGCATTTCATTGTTTTCTACATCTTACAGGGAAAAGAATTCTGCAAACACATTTTATTCTGTGAGCCTATGAATTTTGTGAAGGCCAAGTTGGAGCCTCATGAAAGACGGCTGTGCACAGTGAGCTCCTCTTTCTTTAGAAAGTCTCATCTCTTTGATATTTATGGGTCATGGTTTTTACTGTAAATGGCTTCATATCAAGTAGTATTTGACAAGCTTGAGACATCTGTCTGCAAGTCATCAGCTTCCTTAGCAGGATTGACAGAGACTTGCTGTCACCAGGAATCATTTATGAACCTAGCACCTATTCCTTGATAGCAGGGCAATCTAAGAATTCATTTCAAGATTCATTAAATTCATGAAATTAACCATGTTGACCCAAACAGACAGCACATCACATTTGTGCACACCACATTGGAAGTTAGTTTAAGTTTGCCATAGTCAGATTTTACTAAGGTTCTTTGGAGACCCCTGGATCACCTTGACCCCTTTCAGGTTTTAAGAAAGCTAGCTTATGTTCTTCTCTGAGATCCTGAAGAGATCTGTGGGCTGTTTGTATATGTGCTTTTGTTAGAAAAAAGAATTAATTATCAATGTTAGTAACAAGTTGCATATTTATTTCTGTATCCATGTTATTTATACTGGCTCTTCCAAGTGATGTGATTCTGAGCCCGTAAGTTTCCATGAGATAGCCAAGGGAACAAGGTGGCTTGCAGCTTGCCTCAAGCGAAGCTCCTGAAATCAGATACAATATTTAATCATCAGGTGTGGTGTCCCAATTGATGTGAAGAACTCTGTATCTTGCGCACATAGAGTATGCTTGAAGAGTAGACATGTTCCAGTGATGTTCAGATAGCTTTAGCCCCAACTTCTCTTTACAGACTTTACCCTTCAATTCTTAATTGAGGGTTGCTAAGAAAAGTCAATAATTGGGCCTTGTTTGGCCCCCCAAAAAAATGGAACATAGAGCATGGTCCATCTTCTTTTAAGAGGTGTGTTTGAGCTGAATGTTGTTTGTGCATTTTGCACACAAAATGTATGAAAAGAGAGGTTTATTAAAACAAGTCCTGATGCTGAGAAGAATTCATACAAACCATGAACAACCTCCATTCTGAAGTATTGTCAGTTACTGGGGTTGGGGGGGCTGTATTCATGGAGGGAAAAATAGCTGGTTCGGTCAGAGTAACTGTTCACACAAGACGTGGAACCAGGCTTGGCTTATTAAAAACAGAAATCAGCATCCTCGATGCTTATTGCATGGTTAAGCAACTCCTTTTTATTTATTTTTTATTTTTTTTATAAGCGTTTCACCCGCATGTGTGTCTGTGGTCTGTGTGTGTGCCTGATGTGCTGGAGTTCAGAGAGTATATCAGCTCCCCTGGAACTTGAATTAAGATAGTCAGAAGCTACAAGAGCAACAAATATTCTAAACCACTGAGCCATCTCTCCAGCTCCCCCAAAGCGAATGTTAACATCCTAAAAGGAGTTTCATCCAATCTCTAATTCCTGTATGAAACCTCATTTCATATCTGTATCTTTTTTTTTTTTCTCAGCCACACAACAGAATTCATGGCTTTGCATATGCTTGATAGCGTCTCCGTGTTTGGGCATGACATAACAAGACTCTTACGACTCTCTCAGTGTTTGTAAGAAAATGCACAACTGTTCTTAGTAGTCTTCGAGTTCATCTGAGACCTAAAGGCCATATGCGCAAACAGAAAGGAAGAGATTAGGAAAAGTTCACATAATGCCAGGATAAAGCCACAGATGGCCTGTTCTGGGTGGAGAGATGATTGTGCAATTTTAGTAACAGGGCATAATAAATTCCTGTTAGATAAGCGCTCTGCCTTATGGAACTGCAGGTTCTCTGGTCTTCTGGATGTTTTGCTTTGCCTCTTTTGGGTGCCTTTGCCAACAAGCTATAGAGTCTGCCCAGCAGGACAGAGCAGTATCAGTGAGAGAACTAGATCACAGAAAGGAGAAAAAGAGGAGCAGACATTTGCCCTTTTAGAAATCATACTCAGGCTGATGAGATGGCTCATCGGGTAAAAGTGCCTGTGGCGCACGCCTTTAATCCCAGCACTTGGGAGGCAGAGGCAGGCAGATTTCTGAGTTCGAGGCCAGCCTGGTCTACAGAGTGAGTTCCAGGACAGCCAGGGCTACACAGAGAAACCCTGTCTCGAAAAACCAACAAAAAAAAAAAAAAAAAAAAAAAAAAAAAAAAAAAAAAAAAAAGTGCCTGTTCCTGATCCTGACTACCTAAATTTGAGCCCCAGGAACAACATGATTGAAGAAGAGAATCTACTTGTCCTCTGGTGTCCACACATGTGGTAATAGGCTCCACATCCCCAAATTTAATTAAATTTTTATTTTAAAAAGCATACTCAGTATTCCAAGAAGAGACTACAGTATTCACCCATTCTGTACCCTTGAAACAAAAATACTGTGTAAATCCTTATCTTCATCTGCATTAATCTCCATAAGCTGATTTAGTAGTTTGGCTCTTGAGTTAACTAATGGCAGTGCTATAGGAGTTCCTTGAACTGCCTACATGATCATAAATAACAAGGAAAAGAATGTTCCTGCTCTGCAGAAAATGATTGTCACCTCTTATGAAGTATGCACACCAATAGGTAAGATATAAGTAGAACTCAAAAGATATTCTTTTGTATGTGATGGTCTTGCATCCTTATGGAAGGTTTTGTAAAAGATTTCACCAGTTTCAGTGGAGTAACCTATAGTGGTGGTCTGTATGGTGGAGAGTCGTTAGAAATAGTCCATCCTGTGCACACAGGCAGGCCTAACTTTCTGCACACAGCCTCCTGTCTGTAGAGAGACCACTGTGAGGTTCTTTTATTACTTACGCTAAAATAACAAATAATTATCTCGCTATAAAAAAAATACTGATAATTATAGTTTGCCAGGCATGTTGTAGAAACAGACAGGAAAGACAAAGACAAAGTGTTAGTGTTGGCAAACCCCAGAGCAGAATGCTTCTGCAGACTGGAATGAACTCCCATGGCTAATAGCCTTTCCATACAAATGCTGCAAATTCCAGGAGTTGTTGAAAGACTTGATGGTTATGGTATAATCAGGGGATGCGTATTGTAAAGCCTAGTTTAAAAATTCCCACTGTATTTAGTTCATGCAGCATTTACATAGTTGGGGAAGGAAGGAAGGAGGGAGGGAGGAAGGAAACAAAGAAAGAAACAACAAAAGAAAGAAGTTTATGTTAAAACTGTAGTCCTGTCCCTGTGCATACAAATTAATTACCATCTATCCTTTTTCACTTGAGTACATGAAAGAACTAGAAAAAAAATCTATACAAATCCTTTCCTTGACTTGGTGACATCATTTTAAATGTAAAAATAATAATGATGACATTTCGTGGTTGAGGCCATGTCTCTGAGTCATTCGAGTCTGCATCTGTGAACGTCCTTTCCTTTGTGGAGCTGAGTAACTGCATAATTAAGTTGTCGTTTAAAGCAACAATAATTGCAAAATGTCAAAAGCTAACCCAAGTGTCATGTGCTGAAGGTCTGGTATTTGTATTTTAAAGATCTTCCATGGTAAATTAATAGCACACGTGTTATGAAATTTATCATTTGATGATATATTCCAACTAATTTCTAGCAGAAAATATTTATTAACTTTAAATATCCTTTGAAGTTGCATTTTAATGATCAGTAATAGCATCTACCACTTTGTACATGGTGATAACCAAGCATCGTCATTGCACAATAAACATGTCAAAAGTACATTCCTATATAAATGACATTCTACTTTCAAATAGGTTGGGGAACCATATAATCATTTATCATTTTCAAGGTTTTAATGTTGTGAATATATAATTTTTTCTTACAGTACCTTGAGATTTATAATTAAATGCAAGGAGAACTAACTGTTCCACTGAGCACAGACCAAGATGATCAAAGAGATAATTTTTTAAAAAAATAAAATTGATTCCACTGGACATGATGAAACCTATAAATCCAGCACTTGGAAGAAGAGATAGGATTATGATTGAGGCAAGGCTACGCTACATAGTAAATTAAAGGATAGCCTGAGATGCATAATGAGACCACAACTCAAGAACTGTCAATGGCTAGACATGTCTCTCACTGGTAAAGTGCTTATCTAGTATGTACAAAGTCCTGGACTTCATCTACTTCAAAACACATACACACACACACACACAAACACACATGTGCGTGCATACACACACATACACACACACACGCAGAGAGAGAGAGAGAGAGAGAGAGAGAGAGAGAGAAGAGAGAAAGAGGTCTATTTCAAAACACTGAGAGAGACAGAGAGACAGAGACAGAGACAGAGAGACAGACCTACAGCAAACTGACAGACAGTCACACACACATACACATGGAGAGGATTTTATGTCTATAACAGACTTTGAAAAACATGTATAAGTGAACCTGTCCTTCTGAGAGTCTTTAACTTAGCAGCCCACAGCTATCTCTGCTTGTTGCTAGATCCTGAGGCTGGTACCCTGTTATCTCAGATTCTTCCTTTTTCAGGCACCACATGAAAAGATGACTGCTTACACCTACTAATTCTCATTCCCAGCTACTATCTTCTTATTCTTTTTTTTTTTTATTCACTCTCTCCTAGCATGTGTCCTTCAATTTTTCACCTGTCAGACTCTCTTTTTACACTTCAATAGATGGTTCATTTCCCACCTGTGTTACTCATCTCTCCACCACTAGGACAAATACTTGAGATAAACAACTTTTAAAAATAGAAGTGTATCTGGGCTTACAGTATGAGAGGTTCCTGCTCATGTTAGCTGGCTCAATTTGGGGTACCTGGTGGTGGGGCACAGCATGTTGGTACCATGGAATAAGGCTATCAGGGGTCCAAGGTCTCAGTAGCTTCTTAAAGGCATTGCTATGATGGCTAGCCCCTATTCTTGATCTGTCTTTACCACAGCAGGGATTAGTTCCTAATCCTATCATCCATCTGTGACTTTGAGATCCTGAGTGAGTAAAAAAGCATCAGATGTCTGATACAAAGATTCATTGCCAAGCACATGCGTTAGAGGATACTACTGGCCCCTTGTTTTCCCCAGAAATGTCTTCATTAAAGCCCATGAAGATGAATTGAATCCTTTGTCATTGTCTTTATGAGACTGTCCTCATCTTAGTACGAACCCTCAATCTGTTCTAAGACTCTTGTGCCAGATATACCATGATTCTTGTTCCACATATATCTAATATGCTCATTTATTTCAATTCGAAAATTAGTCTTTGAAGATTTCTTTATCTCATTATACCATTATACTATTTTCCTTCCAGTGTTTTATTTTCTATTGCTAGTTCCCATTATCCAAATTGCATGTAGTTTTACAAAGCTTACCTTAATGCCATACTCTTCATAATAATTGATATTGGGCATAAACTCCCCTTTGATTCAGCAAAGCACTGAACTCTCTTTCCCTTCTGTACTCTTACCCTATGCTTTGTGCTACCGTTAATTGCTACTCCGGACACGATTATATAAGCTTCTTGGAATTGTATGCATTTGTGGCAGGATCTAGCTGGACAGGGTATAATTCAGTGTTTGATCCATAGTAACCAATGAAGGAATTTTAAATTCAGATTCTGAAAATCTTGTTCTATTACAAGAATATTTCCCCATTGTTCAGACTTGTTTGTTCTTTAAATAGCACCCATGTCCAAAAGCAAATTATCGTCTATTCATTTAAGTTCCAAGTGGATATTAAGATCATAAACTAATACTATCCACTGGAATGTTGTTTTGTCCCTTAGAAACAACTATGAATTTTTTAAATTTTTATTTCATTTTTTATTTTTTTGCTATTGGTCTTTTGCCTGAATATATGTCCCTGTCCCATAAATGCCATCCCTGTGGAGCCAAAAGATACTCTCGACCTGGTGTCACACATGGTTGTGAACTGCCAGGTGGGTGCTGGGAACTTGGCTCAGGTCGTCTGGAAGAGGTGCCAGTGCATTTTACCACCGAGCCATCTCTCTAACCGCAGCTGTATGGGAATTTAATTCACATATAAAAAATTCACTTCTTGTAATCAAATAGTTCATTGGCTTTTCAATATATTCAGCTGTGCAGCTATCTTCCCTTTCTAATTTTGGAGCAATTTTTCAGCCCCAACGAAACTCATAACCACTAACAGCCACTCACTTTCTTCCTTACTGCTGTCCTAGAAAATGCCCAAGGACTGTCTCTGTGGATCATGTTCTTCTTTCAGACATTTCATAAATACTAAACAAATGTGGGGTTTTGGGGGCTCATCCATGTCATGGCTATTAGTACTTTGTTTTTTTCATAAATACTAAATAATAGTTCATTGAATGGATATACCGCATCCTGTTAATCCATATACCAGTTGGATATTTGGACTGATGAGTCATTTAAAATGTTTTACAAGTGCTGAAATTCCCCCTGTTTATTTGATCCAACAGCATCAGTTTTATGCTTGTGAAAATAAGGCCACAGAGGTGTGTTTAGGCTTTTAGTCATTCCGTTGTTGGGACTTTTATTTTAGATGTTAGGAAGATGCCATGTGATGCTTACATACATATACTCGTCTGTTCATTCTTCTGTAAGTTTCTTTTTTTAAAAAAGATTTATTTATTATTATAAATGAGTACACAGAAGAGGGTATCAGATTTCTTTATGGGTGGTTGGGAGCCACCATGTGGTTGCTGGGATTTGGACTCACGACCTTCGGAAGAGCAGTCAGTGCTCTTACCTGCTGAGCCATCTCACCAGCCCCTTCTGTAAGTTTCTAAATACTAAATGGAGCTCCAAGTCCTGGTGAATGAGATGAACAGATGTAATTATGATCACTGTCTTCATGAGACAATCACACAAATTACCACAAGCTTAGAATCATGACAGGGCGATAAAGCAGAGATTCAGAAACTAACCTTGTCAGAATGGATATGTCATAATTAAGTAGGCAGCAAGAGTAGAAAAGAATATATGAGACCAAGGAACCAGGCATGCAAAAGCCCCTTGGCCATGGGAACAGAGCCTATTAGGATGACTGGCAGAAGGGAGAGCAGGAGGTATAAGGAGCTTAGTGTGAGATGGGCTTGGGGAGATAGCAAAGCTAGATGAGGGGAGATATACAAGGAATGAGTTTAGTCTTTTCCCTAAGAATATCAGGCACTGAAAGCAAAATGAAAGTGCATATCCCCTTACACACTTACTGGATAGTACTTGCTGTTATAACCAACCTCATCATAGAATTTGCAGCTTCTGACATTCTTATTTGGGGCTGGAGAGAGGGATTTGGCATGCTAACTGCCACTTTTGACAACCTGAGTTTGATCCCTGGGATATATATAGTGAAAGATGAGAACTCGGTTCTCTCAAATTGTCCTCTGATCTCCACACACATGTTGTGGCATGCACACTAACACACACACACATACACACAAACACACAAATTCACACTTGCACACATGCATACATGCATACCCACACATACAAGTACACACACACAAACACATATTTTATTTTATGTATTTACTGGAGTCCTTGTTATATAAAATAGAACCTTTTGTAATTTTGACATAATAAAACCCTTGCATATTATAATTTTCAAACTTACTTTTGGAAAGAATGACTCTTTCCAACCCTCCTACAGAATAAGCATTCAAAGCTGCTTGAAAAGTAATAAATAGATCTATAAAGGTCACATTTTTCATTTTACAATGGCCATATTTTGGACCTGTGAAATCTAAAGGATATTGGCACAAATTCTTTTTTCTAAATTGCAAATGGTTAATACCCAATTCTTTAACCCAAGTCCTTTTAATTTGAGGTCCATTGCTCCCAGGCAGCAAATGAATGGGAGCCAGAAAGCTTTTATACAAGTAAATTCATGGACATGAATTTGAAGCTTTCATTAAATTATGTTAAAATCCATCACAAACATAAAAATTTTAAATAAATTTTAAATTTTAAATTTTTTTAGAGAAAAAAAATGTCATGTGTTACTAGACAAACAAAATTTGTGCTTTAACAAAAACATTTATTGAGCTTTAGGTGTATAGAGTTTTTAAAAAAGTAAACCTTTAAAATAACAATAGTTTTTTAAAGTAAACCTTTAAGTAACAACTATTACTACATTACCATCTTGATGACAATATCTTATTTTGAAACAGATTTAGTGGCAGTCAAAATGATCAAGATTATGTTAATATAATTAATCAAATGGTATGTAGTTAATTTTCAAAGTGTGTTCCATGGATCCTATATATGTGTTGGATAATACTGAATACTTATGAGAGATGTAGATTCCTGGACTCATTCACATTTCTTCAATTACTCTGTTTTTTTGTTTTTGTTTTTACAGTGATTCAATATATTTATCATCCCTACCATATATGAAGGTTTTATACAAGAATAGTAACTCCAGGACTCTTGGTTCAATATTTGATCAAACAGGCTTCACACAACTCATTGGGCGGTATACTTGTACATGTGTACTGTGATGATCATTGACTATATGGATAGATACATGAGAGGGAGCTGATAGGTAGAAAGACACTCAAGCCTCGTGCGAAACACTTTACCACATCTGTCTGTGGTCTTTTAAGACACTTTACAAGAAGATAATTATTATAATATCCACTATTTATTGGTACAGAAATAATAAGACAAGGAAATTATGTAGAGGTCTAGGAGGCTGCAAAGATTTGTGTATACTTGGCCATACAAACTCCTGAAGCTGCTATGCTAGATCCTCACAGCATGACGTGTCCAGAAAGGTGGTGGAATTTTATCTGAGCCTGGAACAGCTGGCTTCAACACCACTGAAACCCATGGTCATCCTGTGAAGCGATAGTCCTAAGACGAGAAAAATATATCCTTAGTCTTTTCTGAAGCATTACTGTCTGACACTTCTAAAAGAAGCTTCCAGAGGTAACGTGCTATTGGCAAGAATGGTGTGAAAGTGAGAAAATTGCTCTGAGATGCTATATTTTAAGGATAAAATATGAAGGAAAACCAAATATTGTAGTATATAAAAGCCTACCAACTCACATCGCAAGAGAAAACAAACAAACAAAGCAACAGCAACAACAATAAACATTCTCTGTGACTTAAGGAGTTGAAAGATAAGATGTTGAGTTCCTTTAAAAGATGAGGTTTTCTATTGTGATTGCCAGATAGAGGTAGCTCTGTGATGGGTTAATGTTAATGGATTGAGTCATTTCATGGTAGACTCCATTGGACACTCATAAGAAAATATCATTTTATTAGCCTATATTAATTATTACCTAATAAGATTCACTATGGCACTATCATACATGTGTATCATGTGTTTTGATGTTATTCATCCCTTACTACTCTCTTGTCTCATGATCTCATAACTAAGTCTTAACAATTTTTTGAGAGTATGACAAAAGTGTGTAAATTCTGTAGTTATTGCTCTAGCAATTATTTCAAAATAGGTTTGCATTTGTCAGAAAAATCAAAATTTTTAATGATTTTAAGGTATCTTATTACAAAATACACTGATTATTTCTTTGAGGGGAAAATAATTTTAATTCAAATTACTTAAGAGAAATAACTTTCCATTTGCATTTCCATTTGTATTTTACTATGAAATCAAGGACCAAAAGACTTTCCCTGGATCTATTGAGACATAGTGTACCAATCGCCATATAAGTGCATAAATACAATTCCCAAATGGTACTCTGCTTCTAAACAGGTACTGCAGGTAATTTGATACATGAAATGAAAGATTCATTTATAATAACACTAAATTTTTAGAGATCTTTATATGATGTTATTATGGCCAGAACATGATTGAACATGAATGATACAAATGCATATCTTCTTAGACTTGATCCTGTTGAGTCATTAAAAATGTCAGAACAAGTTTCAAAACAAATCATATTTATTAACAGATGTGACAGATAAGGAATGGCATACTTTAGGTGACCCCTAATACTGTGTATGTTTTTCTACAAAAAAAAAAAAGTATTAGTAGAAAACTGTGACCCAGGTTTTATACCTTGAAGTTACAATAGGATCTAATAATGGTTCTTGGGCTCTCTATATCTATTTTTAGTGAACTCAAAGAGTCCCATGTTACCAACTAAAGCTGAAGAGTTTCCTCATTTGGGATTGCAGATTTGGGTGAAACCCAGATCTTATCTGTTGACACAGGAAATTCAAGACAAGTCAAAATAAGAGAGGTGGGGAGGAACATTGAGAAAAATTGAAGGGAGGAGTGTGTGTGTGTGTGTCTGTCTGTCTGTCTGTCTGCCTCTGTGTATGTCTGTGTGTCTGTGTATACTGATCTTCAATGTGACAAGATCACTGAAGGAATAAGCCTCTGGGTATATCTCTGATGGCTTATCTAGATGAGGTTAATTGAAGTGGGATCAACCTTCCTACATGTGAGTGGCACATTCTTT
Source organism: Mastomys coucha (assembly GCF_008632895.1). NCBI lineage: Eukaryota > Metazoa > Chordata > Mammalia > Rodentia > Muridae > Mastomys > Mastomys coucha. The sequence continues at coordinate 92,536,631 of NW_022196896.1, forward strand.
TGTTTGGGAGTGTTCTACTCCATGAGTGTTTCACATTAGTGGTGGTCATCATAGGTCTCCAAAGAAACAATGAGCGTACTGTAAGAATGCTTTAAAAGTTCAGGGCAAGCTATCAGTTCAAGCTAACCAGACATAGCCCCCATATAGAAGACCAATGCTTGAGCCAAGACGGGTGTCACAAATGACTTCTGTCCTCTCTTTTCACTCTCTTTAGTTTCATGCGTTTACCTTTAAAACTGGATGACTTTCAGTTAAGACATATAGCCAAAATATAATATGTACATGAAATGACAAAAATAAAATCATCAATAAACTTAAACTACAACCCAAAAGTTCATTTGGTTTTGCCTAACCATTGTCTTAGGAGAGGCTCAAGAAACCATTCAAAGAGGGTGAGGTTAAAACTCTTCCACTGATCAGACTCATATGCCTACAAATACCAAAGGTAGTTGGTGTGGTCCCAGGGGTCCCAAGGAGTCATCAGCGCTTGCTGTGCTGTTTGGGGACAACAGTTATTAGAGCAGCTGGAATCTTTATAGTCCCACTGGCTCACTGGCTGTTACGTTTTAGCTGAGACGTTAATCTTATTTTCATAACTTCTGTGGACACATGTGGCTCAATTATAGACATTAAGTGGCCACTAGGAGGTTTAGATTAAAGCCTTTTTGTGAGCACAAGCTTCCTGGGTAGCCAGGGTTGCCTGCACTCCCTGTGGTCTCTGTGTCTCCTTTGCCTCTGTGCTGCCTGTGTTCATTTCTATGCTCCTCCTTGCTCATTCCCATTGCCCTTCATCTCAGTGACATCTATTTACTTAAATCTAAACCAATTAAACACAGCATAATAATAGAACACGCCTGTGAAAAGAGCCCAAAGGAGGGGAACTGTAAAGCCAGGAACAGAATAATGAAAGAGCGAAAAACAGCTTAAAAGAGCTCCCCAGCCGACAATGTACCTCCTACTTTGCTTTCTATTTTGGGGGAGGCAAAGTCTTTCTTTTTATTTGTCTCTAGCATCGATACACCAAGTCTCCACCCCTCATCCCTAGCCCACCCTTTTTGGGGGGAAAGAATCTTGATACATCCGTGTGCATCTTAATATTTCTAAGGTTACCGCTGTGAGCATTATTGTATGATACATATGGGAATATTTTTGTAGAATTTCCAGAACACTTGGGAGTCCGAGGTGTCTCATGACTAGGCTTGATGTTGATTGATTGTCTTAGTCAGTAAGTAATATTTCCACTCAAGAGGCCCGCAGTTTTCCTAATGAGTATCACAGGCCATTTCTTTGGTAATAAAAATGTTGGCAGCCACTGTTAAGAAAATAACTTGGGAAGAAGGTATTTCAAATTAGAATTGCAGAAGGAGGGGTGCCAACTTCATTCCCACTGTTTTAATTGAGTTATCCATGCACTTCCTCTTGAACTGGAAGCAGTCTGAGCTCACCCTAAACTGTAAACTCCCTCTCCAGAGTGCAGTGACTTGGTGGTACCATCTGCTCATAGAACTCTGAGTTCTTTGGGACTAAAATGGATTTATCAGAATTTCAATTTTCTGGTTGGATAGCATAATCCCTTAGGTACAAGAGACATCATCTCCCTCTTATTCTTAAATAGATGCTTTTCTAGATGATATGCAGTCAAAGACGTGGTATTCAGTAAAAGAACACCGTGAGGCAGGTGGTCAGCTGAATTCTACTTTCCCTATACCGCAGCTGGAGTTTGATCATTCATATTGATCTCAAAATCCTCTGGTGCTCTCGTCTCCCTGGTCTAGGCAAATGCCTGCTCTATCAAATCCCCTTATGCTTCTGGAGATTGACAGAAGGCTCCCAGCAGGTGAACTCTGGGCTATCAGTAAATAAAATGATTCATTTCATTGGCAAAACCCCTCTCAAAGACATTCTGTGCCTTAAAGATCTACCAAAGGTATTGGGATGCTAGGCAAAACAAGAGCTTTGTTGACAGACCACACAGACAAACCTGAAGGGAGGATTTCTGCTCTAGGTAATGCCTGTCTCTTTAACAGAGAGCAGAGTAGTACTAAATGGTGATGATGTCACACTTGAAGACCAATGTTCAACAATTTTTTTGCAAGAACTTTATGAGGAGTCTCATAATTAACTATGACAACATTGGAGAATCATACATTTATAAGACCTGCCCTGAATTAGGACACAAAGCCACTAAATGATCAGCTGAAATTTCAGCACAGTTTGAAGTCTTTTAATTTCAAAGGCTGAACTTAATTAATTTCTACACAGACACATTAAGAAAATTAAGCTACTGTCATTAATATTCATTAGATCTTTACTTATGTGCTCATAAATCAGAGAATTAAGCCAGGTATGAGAATATCCTGTTGCTTATAACATAGGAGTACATTTACTAAAGTTAACTAGCACCAAGCACATCCTATGTTATGTATTTCCTTTGTTCATCCATTGAACAGTTAGTTATTAAACAATAATTTCCTACCATGCAGATCATAGCAAAGTAAGGAAACAGTAGTGCCAGCCTTCTACAGTGTAGAGATTAGCTGGAATGGAGTGGTGGTGGGGAAATAATAACACATAAGTCTTATACATTCATGGTGATGATGACTTCCCAGGTGCTCATGAGTGACTGTCACAGACTAGGCGACTGACGCTGTGGAAAGGTATTTTATCATGGAACTGACTAAGAGTTAGGGCTTAGTTTTTATGAAGACTATCCTACTGGCATTCATGTGTCTACATTCACATTGATTGCTATAGAGGAACTGATACTAGAAATTTTCTGGGGTTCCTTTTATATATTATTTTGTTTTTATTGTTTGAACTTATAACTACATTATTTCCCCCTTTCCTTTCCTCCCTGAAAATCCTCCCATATACACTCCACCTTGTTCTTCTTCAAATTCCTGGCCCCTTTTTCTTTGATTTTACATATATGTGTGTATGTACTATATTCTTAAATATAGAAATCAACCAGTCCATTCTGTATGTTACTTGCAGGTATGCTTTGAGAGCTGACCTTTAGGAATGGATAAGCAATTTGTGTACTCTTCCCTACAGAAGAGTATTTTTTCCAATCTCAGTATTCCATTGGTGCCTATAGCTCTTTATCTAGGGTAAACTCAGAAAAAGATAAATATGGAAAGAGGGAGGAGGATAAAGTAACAGTAAAGGTATATAAAAAAGTCATAAGGACTGCTGAAGAGATGGCTCTGCAATAAAGAACACTGCCTGTTCTTCCAGAGTTCTTGAGTTCAATTCCCAGCAACCACATCGTGGCTCACAATCATCTATAATGGAATCTAATGCCCTTTTCTAGCATGCACGTGTACATGCACATAGAGTTATCATATATATTAAGTAAAAACAAAAATCTTTTTAAAAAAGAAAAAAGTTGTAAGGAATCATACTATTAACTATCTACCTAAAAATATCTATAACATACATAAGTTGATTGATGAATATACATAGTTTTATGAAGTTTCTTGTGTGAGTTGATAGTGCATAGTGCTTCCCTTAAGAGCCATAGACTATCTAACAAAATCTCCAACAACAAGCATGAAAAGCACTTGTTTGTGTTGTTGGTAGGGTTGTGTAAGAAACTCCCAAAGTATTAGAGGCTGTATCTATTGCCCTTGGTTACCTCCAGAGATTAAGCAATAGGTAAGTCTCTGTTGCTGAAGACACCATGAACTTTGGACACAGATCCCAGTAAACATGATCTCAGTCTAGTGTATCATTGAGAGTAATAGGTCCTTCCATGGCTCTTGGTGAGCTTAATTCATGAGTTAAGATGCAACATGACTACAATCACACAAAACTTCCCCGGGGTTAGTGTTATTCAGATATTTGTCTTGGTAATTCAAAGAATGAAAATCATGTGCTACAAAAGATGAGTTTAAGAAATAGATACTTTATAATAGCACTTTCAATCAAAAGCAAAAAAAAACAAAACAAAAGGGCAGAGTTCTCATTGATAGGTTCTCTGGGAATGACAGATCATTGAGGGTCATTACTTCGGAGTTAATAAGGCCTTACTGGATTGGAGGCAGGTGTGGTGAACTGGTCAGTCCAGTTCCCATTCATTGGAAGTCCAAGTGCCTCTCAGTTTCAGCCATGTCCTCAAGAAGTTTTCCCAGGAAAGTGGTTCTCCTTTAGGGGAAAGAGATCAGGGGTAAGGAGAAGCTCTTTCCGGTATCCCTGGTCTCTTGGCAGGGCACAATTAAAGATATTTTTCTTTAAATACTTCTGGCAGCTGGGGACAATGGCAAGTATGAAGCTACTGAAAGAAACTAATAATGTATACAACTTTCAGTCAAGGAAAAAAAGAAAAGTTTCATTCTTGGGGTCCTCTGCCCTAAACTATATAGCCAATTATTATCTCCTGTTCTCTTTGAAAGAAGGTTAGCATAAGGACAAAGGTGGTGGTTGTAAGTCCTCCTCCAAGTTCCATGACTTTAGCAATCTAGTTGACTAGGATTCCATTTTAGCATGACTAGCAATCTAGTTGGCTAAGATTCCAGTACCAGGCATGACTTCCCTCTTGTAGAGTTGATATTGGAGTCCAATAAGAGACCTTTTGGTTACTACCAAGCTATGCATGCCACTACTGCATTCTTAGCTTATTGTGCCATGTTGCTCATTATTGTGGTTTATAGGTAAAATAGCTAGATAGGACAGTTGGTTGCTTTTAACATTCTGTCTAAACTCCACCCCACAGTTACCTGGAAAAAGCCATGTAGGCCTGACCCACTATAAAAGGGGCTGCTTGCTCCCTCCTCCCTCCCTTGTTCCTTTCTTGGTCTCTTGGGCTCTTGCTCCCTTGCTCTTGCTTCCTGCCCCCTCTCCATTCCCATTCCCCCTCTCTACCTCTCTACATGTTCATGGCTGGACTCTCTTTCTCTTCTTCACCTTCTCCTTCTCCATTCCCATCCCCTCTCTCCACCTCTCCACATGTTCATGGCCAGCCTCTATTTCTCTTCTTCTTCTCCTTCTTCTCCTTCTTCTCCTTCTTCTCCTTCTTCTCCTTCTTCTCCTTCTTCTCCATCTCCTTCTCCTTCTCCTTCTCCTCCTTCTCCTCCTCCTCCTCCTCCTCCTCCTC
>NW_022196896.1:92541943-92549409 GCF_008632895.1 Mastomys coucha
TCTCTCTCTCTCTCTCTCTCTCTCTCTCTCTCTCTCTCTCTCTCTCTCTCTTTCTCTATGCCTTTCTCTGCCTCTACTACCCTCTTAATTGTACTCCCCATGCACTTAACAAACTCTATTCTATACTATACCATAGTATGGCTGGTTCCTCAGGGGGAAGGATTGCCTTAGAATGGCCACTGAGACACCTCCTTCCCCCATACCTCACTACACACCCATAGAACATATCCCTCATTCTCTCTTTATCTTTTAATAAACACTTCAGTTGCTTTGCTCCTTTGGAAGCTTGCATGACACTACTGGAATCATAAAAGCTATTCCTCAGGGAGAAGGCCTTCCTCAGAGATCTCTGTGCCTGGCATCTGAAGTACATGGTATCTTCAACAACAGGGACTTAACCTTGTACTTCTGGAGGCAACTGAAGGCATTTAGCAATAAATAGCCTTTAATGTTTTGGAAACCTCTTAGAAAATCCTGATCAACAACTCAAAAAAAGAACTTCTCATGCCTGGTATTGGGGGTTTTATTTGATGGTTTGGGGGCTCTTAGAGAGATTCTTGTCATCCTAAATGAAAATTTTTCTTTTAAACTGTATGTGTATATTTATAGAGCGATGTGTGTGTGTGTGTGTGTGTGTGTGTGTGTGTGTGTGTGTGTGTATGAGTGTGTTGTGTTATAGGGTTTTAGGCAAGTAGTTAATAATGTTTTCTTATGCCTTTTTCAGACATCCTTACTATTATTTTATGCTTCTCTCCTTATATATTTATCACCCTTTGCTCCCTAATTATAGCTTTTACAATAGATAGAGTCCATTGCAGAAAACCACAACCAATCAAAATGCAGAGGTTTGGTACCTAGTCCTAATTAATTCATTTATAAAAGAGCCCCAGTACATAAAGCTAAGGGAACACTGTAGAAGATTGGGCAGGAAGATTATAAGAGCCAGAGGACCAAGGAGTTCTGTGTAATATTGTGTCTCCTACAAATGTCAGGTGCTTCACCCATAAAGTCTCAACAGCATGACTGCCTAAACGTGATCTAAACAAGAACACATCAGTAAACATGCTAAAGTAGATGTGGGAAAGACTGTGAGGCCTTAGCCCTACATAAAGAACAACAGGCAACTAAGAAATGCTGAGGCCAGGTGTAGCTCATCATCAAAGACACACTGATGAAATCCCAGCATTATTTAAAGGGTAATGCCATGTGCTCATATGGCTTAATATTTTGACCCTGCATATGTTTTCATTTTCAACCCAATGAATATGAAAAATAATGTACATATTTCACAGATACAAGTGGTCACTACTAGACATTCTCAGGGAAGATCAAAGAAATTGGGTATCTAATACTGAATGATCATCCCTGAAAACACACATTCAAGTAACATACGAACTAATTAGGGTATATGGGAATGTGTATGTACATATATGCATATAACAACAATTAATGTAAAAAGAAGCCATAAATTTGAAAGAAAGCAAGGATGGGTATATGATGAGGTTAGAAGGGAAGAGAGGAAAAGACAAAATAATGCAATTATGTAATCTCACAAAATAGAAGAAATATTAGAAAAAGAAAGTTTTGACTACCAAATAGAGGCAGTTGGAGTTTTATATGCAACAAGATGGAAGTGACTCAAGTCTCTTAGAGGATACAACAAGAGTAAGATATTCTTGCTAAATTTTCTTCATTGGGTTAAGAAAAATATCAAATGTGGGACACAAGGATCTTGATGCAGCATATAGGTTATCAAATATTTAAAAGTAATATATTCTCTCTAAAGTGATTTCTCCAAGTTTTATAAGGACAGAGCCAATCCACAGAACTCAAGAAGATTAACAAACCAAAAGGCCCAAGTGAGGATGCCTCAATCCTACTTGGGAGGGAGAATAAAGCAATCATGGGGGGGTGGTGGGCAGAGGGAGGTAGGGACTTGGATTGGAGAGGGGACAGGGAGGAGAAAAGGTGAACATGATCAGGTATTCCGGGGGTTGGGGGGAATCAGGAGTGAAGCCCTGAGAGCCAGAAGAAAGGATGAAAACAGGCAACCTTAGGAGATAGGAGGTGGGGGACCCTCTAGAATGTACCAAAGACATGGGAGGAGAGAGAATCTCAGGGTTCAGAGGGAAGAACCTTAGATAAAATGCCCTACGGTAGGGAACTTCTACCTCCAGTAAAAAGACAAGGCATCAAGTGGAAGGATGGGGTTGAGGTTGACATCCCACAGTCAAAAACCCAGAATTGTTCCTGTCTAAAAAGAACTATAGGGACAAAAATGTAGAAGAGACAGAGGAAAAGGGGGTCCAGTGACAGGCCGAAATTGGCATCCAGCTCAAGGGGAAGCTCCAAGGCCTGACACAATTACTAATACTATGGTGTGCTTACAGACAGGAGCTTAGCATGATAGCTCTACAAGGGGCCCAACAAGCAACTCAAAGAGTCAGATGCAGATACTTACACCCAACCAAGAACAGAAGCTGAGAACCCCTGTGGTTGAATTAGGGAAAGGCTGGAAGAAGCTGAGGTGAAAGGCAATCCCACAGGAAGACCAGCATTCTCAACTAACCTGGACCCCCAAGATCTCTCAGAAACTGAGCTACCAATGAGACAGCATATAGTAGCTGGTCCGTGGCCCCCAACACATATACAGCAGAGGAATGCCTGGTCTGGCCTCAGTAAGAAAAGATGCACCTAACCCTCAAGAGACATGAGGCCCCAGGGAATGGGGAGGTCTGGTTGGGTGGGAACATCCTCTTGGATATGGGGGAGTAGGAATGTGATGAGGAACTGTCAGAGGGTGGACTGGGAGTGGGATAACAACTGGACTGTAAAGAAAGAAAAAGACTAAGGAATAATAATAGTAGTTTTTAAAAGGGGCTCAGAGAAACCCTGAAAGTTTAGTCATTATAAGAGTCTATGCTTCTGTGTTCTCATGGATGAAAAAAATGAGCTCGTTAGCCCTGGTCTCAGTTGTCTGAATGAAAATTCCACCCTATGACCTGACATAGCTTTAATAAACTGCCTTTCCCCAACCAAGAGCTTCATTTCCAGTTCGAATTGGAGGCTAGGATTCCAGGATATGAATACTGAGTTGGGGATATGATTCAGTCCAAGATATAAAGGAATGCATTGTCATGGACAAATTGGTGAAATGTTTGCACTATTGGCCTTTGCATGGTCATATGGTATAATATTTTGATCCTGTATATGTATCTTTTAAGTTCTATTTCTATAAACAATGTAATCCATATATCTCAGGTACTAGTGTTCTCTAAGAATGAAATAAAATGGAAAAGACAAATGTAGGGGTGGAGGTTTCTTTCAGTTTAAAATTGCTTTAATTAGCAATATAACATGTTATGTGACACTATTCCAGGAGAGGCATAAAAGATGACCACTCACCCCAGATAGAGAACCAAAGACTTGTCAAAGTCAACTTGCTAAGCCAGAAGTACGGGTAACAGGTTGCTTATAGGAACATGAACACCTCTAAGGCAGCTTTATCACCAAGAGTATATCCTACTATGGGTAATGGGTAAGCCTCATGAAAAAGCTGGACCCCTGGACTTCTCTGCATGACTTGCAGGAAGCTCAGCAAGGCAAAAAGTATCTTCTCTTTAGCTGTCTTTACTGCTCATAAAACACTGAAGAGGGAGGGGCTTGTAAGTCTTTTAAGTTTCTTGGTCTTCCTGAAACATTTGAGTTATTTTCTCAGGTGTTTGGGTTATTTGTTTGTATGTTTGTTTGCTTGTGATGTGCATATGTCTTTTGGGGAGGAGAGATGCTATGTGAGTGCAGTGCTTGGAAGGCCAGAAGATGGTACCCAATATGAAGCCACAGATGTAGGTGGTGGTTAGTCACACTACTTAGGTGCTGGAAAATGATCTCAAGCCCCATTCAAGAGCAGTATTCACTCTTAACTACTGACCCATCTCTCTGGTCCTATTTGTGAGTCTTATAGGACCTCCTTTTAGAACATACTGAGACTTAGGGCATGTCTCTGAAGAACTGAATGCTTTGATTTGGAGGATGTTGACATATAACCGCTAGTACAAATCAAATAAAAATAAGCGTAATAGGAGTTTTCATAGTGAATCCATAATGAATAGATCTATTCTGTTCATCCTGGAGAATATTCTTAGAGAAATGTGCCTCAGTTGAAGAAATTGGAAAACCTAGAGGGAGGGAAGAAAAAGAAAGAGAAAAATGAGAAGGGGAAGAGAGACGGAAAGGGGAGTGAAAATGCATAGAAAAGACAGGAAGAGACACTAAAATGAAAATGAGGAAGAAGAAGGACTTACTGAAAAAGGCAGAGGTTTGAAGAAAGGCACAATTAGTAGATCTACAAAAGAACTAGTCTAAGAGGCGTTGGGTTTGACAATAGATGCTTGAAATAAAGTTGAAAAAAATGTAATTTCTGTGTAAAAACCTATGTGACTCAGCCTATAGACTTAGGTTTTGTCCTTTTGCAAGAGGAGCTGCAATGACAACAAAATCATCAGATAGGATCCTGACCAGGTAAGTTTTATGGCTAATGTGGGAATCTGCTCCACTTCTTTAAGCTCTTCCCAGTTTTTCCTTATGTAACAACATGCTGTCAATTTTCATTTATTAACCATATACTTTGTAAAAGGTTAGGTTATTATCTATTTCCAAATGGATAAAGGTGGCCAATCTTGTTGAGGCTGTGGGGGAAAAAGTCTTTGACACTATTGGTATGGACATAAATTATTGCAGCCATTATGGGAAGCAGTATAGAGAATTATCAAAAATAGAGCTGTCCTATCATCTCACTCTAACACTACCAAATGTCTGCCAAAGAGCCTTTCTCACTGATCTGTATATTATAGGACTGTTCACACTAGCCAAAATATAAAACTTGACAATGTCCATCATCTGATGAATAAAGAAGCTAAAATACACAATCATAATAGAATTATCTCCATGCATAGAGAAAAATGAATTCCATTCTTTACAATAACATGGATAAACCAAGCAATGTTATGTTAAAGGAAATAAGCCAGGCACATATGGATGGATACATGATGATCTTTGTAGACTCAAAAACTGTTGATCTCATGAAAGTATTGTAGAGATCTGTGGTTACAAGGGGCTGGGGAATGGCAGGGAGTTACTGACACATTGCAAAACATGCCACAAAATGTTAGGTAGGTAGGTAGGTATGAGAGAAAAGTTTGAAGATTTATTTAAAAAACATGGTAACAATATGGACCCCCAAAAAACCGTAAAGTAAATAAGTGTTCTTACCACAAAAAATGGCAATGTGAGTAATGTATTAATATGTATGTGTGAATGTGTGATTAGTTTAGACACTTAATTTGTATAACAGCACGTATTTCAATCATTTATTTTATATAACATAGTAAGTACACATAATTTTATCTTTAAAATAGACAAATAGAATAGAATATCTGATACCCATGTGAAAATTAGGAACAAATGAACAGATGGCTTTCTGTCAAATAAGAAAGCATTGTATTTCTTCAGATAAATAATTATCCTAGGCAGAAAATTGCAATGAAGTATATAAACAAAGGAGAATGCTAATATGTGTGCCTCATTTCTGCTCAAGGTACTAAATATCACAGTATCAATTCACGTTTTATTATATATATATACCCACAGTCAGAGTCCAAATATGTTAGCAATTTAGAAAATATGGAAGTTTTAAGTTTACTTTACAGAGTATTATCATTGCATATCAAGCCTTTATAAGAAGAAAGAGCCTTGACATTAACTACTGTACCATCATGATGCATCATTTGTCCTGGGAATTGAGATATATATACTGTTGACAGAACAGCTGTGTATCCTCAACTGCTGATGTATAAAGCAAAGCCTCATTCACCCTATGTACGTGTAAGAAGGTGAAGTATATGTCTTTTCCTTGCTGAAACACTATAGAACTAGTGTTCTACTTCCCAAATTCTTCTTCGCCCATCTTGTGTACTTCCAAAAGCTTGTATGTCACAAGAAGAAAGGTAGCCAGAAAGCATGGTCTGTGCCTCAAAGGGACTGGAACAGTCTCCTCTATCCATCTGAATTTGTGTGAAGTGACTATAAACCTTAATTCTCAGAGAGTTAAGATGGGCTTTATTCACTAAATCAATCCTTGGTACTTTACCTTGTACAATATTATATTGAGGTACTTCAGACAAACACAAATCTTTTCCACTAAAACAGATTAACACAGCTTTTAGTAGTAGCCAGGAGTGTCCAGTTTGAGAATAAGACCACTCTATGCTCATTAGCCATTGTATTTAGAGTCTCTACTCAGAGGAAGGCCATGTATTTTGTGAACAAGGATTTTGTTAATAGTTCTTATTTCTTTCAAGTATGTATTTGACATATATTTTATTCTACGTAAACATAACGTTTGAAAAACAACTTTCACAATAGCCCCCAGAGATGCTTCTCAATCATCGGTAACTTTTTGATTCAGCCTACATTCTTGTCCTTGCAGCTTTCTAGATAATAAGTGATGCTAAGTATATTAGGGAATTAGAAATGGTTTAGCAGCTTTTTAGACTACATGACAATGTTGACAGCTGCTTATCTATTTTAAAACTACTTGAATAGGAGATGCTTTCTCTAGTGGATCAGCAGTCCAATCCTCAGTAGCTGAAATCCTTACACTTCTGACAACTGCACTGAGTTACATCAACTCTTCTAAACCACACAGAGCAGATTGGTAAATGGGTGGGAAACAGTTCTATTGTTCATTGTGAAGCCCACAGAGCACCTAGTGCTAGTTGTTGCAATTACAGTAAGTTTTCAGCAACCCAACTCAGTGCCCTGGCAACTTCAACTGTCTCTGTTTTGGTTGTCTGGAAAAAGTCTATCACAACAGAAAATTAATCAACTAAGTGATACTTAGTATGGAAGGTGTTTCAAGGGCAAATGAGGAATAAAACCTAATTTAAGATGGAGGATTTTATCAGGAGATACATCCTTGAGAAACAGCTCACTTTGGCACTCCTTTTCATGATATTCTAATTTCTCATTCTAACTTCAGTGTTATGGGTAGCATACAGCTCAAACATAAACCTATCAAATTAATTTAGGGAACTGAAGAAATGTCTAAGCTGGTGCTTGTTTGTCCCACAAACTTGAGGACCTGAGTTCAATCCCAAGCACCCATGTTTAAAAAAAAAATAAACAAAAACTGTGTATTATTCACTTCTTTTAATGTGATAAAATAAATAACTTAAAGAAGAAAGAGTTTTGTCTTATGGAAGATTTGAACCCATTATGACAGGGAAGGCATAGCAATAGGCAAAGAAGTCTGAGCTGAAGAAAGAGTCTAGCTGAATCTATAAGTGAGCACCAGGTTCAGTACTCAGGTCCAGTGTCACGAGCCTGAAGTTGAAAGGTCACATTTTCCTCCATACACAGGAAGGAGAGAGAGAGAGAGAAAGAGAGAGAGAGAGAGAGAGAGAGAG
>NW_022196896.1:92549419-92651289 GCF_008632895.1 Mastomys coucha
GAGAGAGAGAGAGAGAGAGGAGGGCTATATCTCATTCAAACCTCACCACTCAGCTCAGCTCAAGTGTTAGTGTGATCACAAGAGGATCCTTAAGGCATGCCAGTGAGTCTAGACTGAATCAATGAGCACCAGGTTCAGTGAGAGACCCTCTCTCAAAAAATACACTTCGGAGCAATTCAGAAGGACATTTAGACCACTAGCCAACATGTATTTGTGTACATATGTAGACACATATATACACATATGTACCCTCCTAGACATGAATACACTCACAGGAAATTCACTTAGATTCCTTCTTAAATGTTGAAACCACTTTGGTATTTGATGCCAAGTAAGGCATGCACCCTCTTCTCCACCCTGTGAAGACTGGCTCTTAAATGTAACTGTTTACCAGTTGACCTTGTCAAGGCTTGTTGGCCATGATCCTCAAGGATAGTCTCATCCAGCCCTCACAGCTCCTGGGAAGTGGCAAAAGCATAGAACCCCATAGAAGTAATGGGGCAAACAAGAGGCGGAGCTGCAACAGAGTGGATCTCAGTTTGTCCAAGATGCTGAATATCCTGAACGATAAATGTGCTCAGTGTTTCTAGTAAATTGAGATCTGCCATGGGTGAAATTATACTTCTGGGAAGAGCCACCAGCCATTGTGCTTGAGATGGTCCTTCACCAGAGATGGAAACCCACACCCACTCCCCTGTGTCTGTTAACAGCTGATTCACAGTGAAAAGGTTTATCCACTTTCTACTCATATTCATGGAATGGGCAAGTAAACTTTCACAGCCTGTTTTCTCATCTATAAAGCAGGGATATAACAGTCAAAGGGAGATGTTGAGGAATAAGTTAATTCTTTGTTTGAAATGCTCAGAACACTGGCAAAGAAGAGTCAATCAGTGTCTGCTAATCCTGATTTACACTCCATCCTATTGAATGTATCTAGTGTTAAAACTGACAAATATCAATGACAATAGCTGTGTCAGTTCAACCATTTGTCAATGAGATAAAAGGGAACATGTAGATCTGTCCAGTCAGTCTGATGTCCCTTATAGAATAGTTCATAAGTGCTTTTTAAAACTAAATCCCACATGGCATTTATATACCTCACAGAAAATGAAGTCTAACAAAAGAAAAGGGCAGTCATTTTCTTTTGTGTAATAAAACCCCAACAAAAATAGAAACTATGGGTACATAGAGTATTGTTTTCATGACTGGAGGCACTGAGTTTCTTAATAATCACTTTGCCATTTGATCACCCCATTTCTTTTGGGATGAAGTTGGCTCTTTATATGTTTAGAATTGAAATTTTACTTTCATGTGTAACTACCAAGTTCAGTTTTGGAAGGATTTAAGAGGATAGTCTGTGGCAATGCCACATTGCCACATTGCTCACATTGTTAACATGCCATTTCCTATTGGTTTTTGAACAACAGCATTGCTCAAAAGGTAACTACACACCTGCTTAGTTCTGCCATTGCAGCATGAAAGCAGCCCCTTGTCCTCCTGGGAATGAATGGAAATGGCTAGGTACCAGCAGCACTACACTTGGGGAAAGAGTCAGCAGTAGGATGCAGCTATCCTATGAACTGCAGCTTGCCAAATTTTGCTCTAGAGAATTCTTTTCATCTCCTTGTTACAAGGGTAAAAGACAAGCACACACACAAACATATACAAACATACACACACATGATATGTACTTAAACACTTACACACATGCATGTATTCTTTTTGGAAAATAATAACACTTTCAGAGATTGAAAGAAAATATTGAGTTTAAGGAGACTATATAATATTTTGTTTTTAACACTCATTTGTTAAATATAGAAGATTCTTTTATCTGAACAGGATAGTGAGTTCTGTTCTACCATTTTATTTTTGTTCTAAAACCAACCTTAAAGCGTAGAGCTGTGATGTCCTTGTTATTCCTGCACTCTGGAAGCAGAGACAGTCAGATCTCTGTGAGTTCTAGGCAAGCCCCTACACAGTGTGTTCTGGGAAAGCCAGGAAGCCAGGGCTATAGAGAGAGACCCTGTCACAAACAAACAAACAAACAAGAAAAACAAAAACTAAGAAAACAGGCAAAGGAAAACTACTCTAATCATTAACTTGTAATCTAACTTTTCAGTAGCTACAATTCTACATAAATTTCTCCTCCTAGTGATTCTGTCATGGATGGATGGATGATAGATAGATAGATAGATAGATAGATAGATAGATAGATAATTGATAGATGTGTAAAAACGTTTGCCTATTTGCCAAAATTTTTGTACACAACTTTTTGTTCCCTAGTCAATCCAGATATTTCTCAAAAGAAACAAAAAACAGTGTGCCAAGATTTTAGTAGTCATTCTTGCTAAAATAATTACCAAACTATTATAAGTAGGGAAAAATTCTACCAAGTTTCTTTATGGCTATAGAATTGGCTTTATCACTGTTTAGATGTCAAGCCTTTTCAGTTTAATTATCCAGCAATAGACATACTTGCTTTTATCTGGGTGTTCATAAGTCAAGTAAGCTAATAACAAAGAAACACCCAATACAATCAATACTGGTTGCTTTGCATCACTCTTGTCAGCTCCTACACTTATGTGAACTTACTGTGTAAAAGTTCAGAAAGGAGCTGGGTAGATATTTCAGTGGTAGAACATTTGTCTAGCATGCCTAAGGCCCTACATTTGATCTCTGGTACCACAATCAAAACAAAACATTCCAGAAGAGACAAAAGAAGAACCAGTTCATGCAAATCTTCTGCTTGAATTTCCTTCTGGATTCTAAAGCTGTGTAGAGGCTATCTATCATGGTTTTTAATAATATCATGTCTTCCTTGGATATAGGATAGGGTGTATTCTACTGGAGTGAACACAATTCTGTCCTGGGGAAAATTCATAAGTACACACAGCCTTACAAACCCAATGTGGGAGAGCTGGACTTGACAGGGATTTGCACAGTGTACATTTTTGTAGTCTTGCCCACGACGAGGGTGGCCACACCTGGACAGCTGTAAGATAGAAAACAAGCCTGAAGCCTTCAGTAATGCTGACCATCTCCTGGGACCACTTTAGTGGGGAGTATTCTATATGACCCTCAGTGGCACCTTTTTTTTTTTTCAGCAGAATCCAGAGTGACTTTCAGGTTTTGGAATGTCAAAGAAAATTTAGGACTCTATGGAGAATATTTAATTAGTTATTTAAAAAAAAATCCCTCTCTATCCTGTGCTTCATAAAATCAATGCAGACTGGGCTAGAGGCCCAGTCTTTTTTAAAGCTTGCTGCATATAATTAACAATTATGAGTATATTCTTTGGGGAAATTACACAATCTTCTACTATTTATTAGCTGAGAACAAGTCATGATTTTACTCTTTCTTGGATGTTACCCTTAAGAAACATTGTTAATGTGGCATAGAAATATACGGAAAAACAAGGGACCTATCATGACTGCTCTCCGAAAGACCCAACAAGCAGCTGAAAGAGTCAGATGCAGATATTTGTACCCAACCAAGGGACAGAAGCAGCTGAGCCCTGTTGTTAAATTAGGGAAGGCTGAAAGACGCTGAGGAGAAGGGCCATCCTGTAGGAGGATCAGCAGTCTCAATTAATCTGGACCCCAGAGATCTCTCAAACACTCGACCACCAAAAAGACAGCATACACCAGCTGATAAGAGGCCCCCAACACACATACAGTAGAGGACTTCCGGGTCTCTCTTCATTCAAAGATGATGCACCTAACCCTCAAGAGACTGGAGGACCCAGGGAGTTTAAAGGTCAGGTGGGGTGGGGGTGGGGACATCCACATGGAGAAGGGGGATTGGGGTGGGGAAGAGGTATGGGATATGGAACAGTTGGAGGGTAAATGGGGGTATAAAATATGGTGTGTAAGAAATAAATTAATTTAAAAAAACAAATTGGCATCTAAATTATTTTTTAAAAGATACGAGAAGCAATCAGTAGCTTATACATTTACTGCTCTGTGTCACAGGCTTGAGATAGTGTCCAGCAGGTCATAAATAAATATTAGGAAAGCGATCGTGCAGTCTCATAGATACCCAAAACCAAAAGAGAAAACTCATAAGTTGTTTCATGGTGATATTTGCATGTGTGGGTCAGAAATTAGCTCATGAATTTTCTTTTTATTTTAACAGAAAGAAGCCAGAGCATATCACCAGCCCTTTGAGAATACAACATAACAAACATCACTACTTTACAACTTCCTTGAATAGGTAAGGCCCTATTCTCTCTACCATAAAAAGTAACCCACCATAATGAAAAATACTTCACTTCTTTGCTAACCAGTTTTGTTTTTTAAATTTCGAATTAAATGCCCATTTATTGTGTAAGGAAGAAATACCATTTTGAATTTCACAGCTAATAGACTGAGAATTGCAAAATACCACTTCAGAGTTTTTAAACTGGCTAAATGAAAAGATCTTGCTTTGAAATGAGGACTGAATCCAGCCCCTCTTCAGCTATGGCTAACCACAACAATGATATTTCCTCTGATCCTATCATGTGCTAGGCATGTGCATGCATGACTTTATGTAAATTAATTAATGTATTTCCTTACATCAGCTCTGTGGGGTAAGTAATAGATGCTTTTACACAGGGGCCTGGGACAAAGGAATGAGAGGCAGAGCTCACCAAAGCTCTACACATGTGACAAAGCCTAAAACTGTGCACGTAAGGAGAAAGAGCCCAGCCTCAGTGGTGATGCAGGGCTAGTTCCCCAAGGAGGAAATGCTCAAGAATCAGATTCCCCTACCATCTATGTAAATTCCCTCTGGATTTACACAAGAAGGTAACATTTGCCAAAAATGCAGGCAATGCAAGCAGGTGCAATTTCATTGTATACGCTCACCTGTCACATCTCCAATAACTGCATGAGCACTCTACATCAGTTTACGAGTAGAAACTGTTTTCTTTTTCTTTGCACTCTTTCATGGAGAAGCTTTAAGATAAAGGCAGAATAAAATTATACAGAGACTGCAAGAGAGTGATCACTCATTCCAGAGAATGCATTTGAGTTTAAGTCTAGCTTGTTTCTATTAAAGGTAAAACTGGCCACAACAAGGTTTACTTTATCGAGCTCATTAATGTGTTGGTTTAGTTTAGAGCGAAAACTTTATAATGCATTTCATTGCAAATACAGAAGCGCTGCACATAGAGTAAACAGCCGCTCACACACAGCTTCTGAAATTCTGTTCTGAATAAACCGTGACAGGAGGAAAGACGCTCTTTGCTTTCTTCTCACGTCCGTCCCTGCTCTCTTCCCAGTGAGGGTCGGAACTATAAAGGTACACAGTGTCCTCTGTGTGTGTTCTACCAGGTGTCAAACAAATGCAGCACAGTTGCATCGATATTCCAAGTGCACAGAGCTGGTGTCACTCTGCAGATGTGGCATTAAAAGTCACCTTCACTTGGTTGTATTTAGACTCAGGGATATTGGCACGCGGAGACTGGTTTGGCTCTCGTGCCAGCTGTTACCATGGTTACTGTTTTACATATGACTCTCTGGTGCTCATTATTACATCTAAATATCTTACAGCACTTTAAAAATTCAATGCTAACATGGCTTTAACATGTCTTATAAAATGTATTTGGAATTTGGGTATAAGGGAGTTGATGTTTTCTCTATATGATACCATGCTAAGGCCTTTTATGCTTTATTTTTTTTCCCAGCTGGAAACAAATCTTTAATTGGCATTTGAGGATTTTGGTAATCTTTTGGGACCCATGATTTTCACAGTTCCATCATAATATAATAATCAACACAGATTTTATTTCACCATAGGTGAAATTCTGACTATTCCCACACATAATGTAAATGCTACAAATGAAATTTGAAATACTTAAAAGAAAAATACATTCTGGGAGGTCCATGTTATTTGCTCACATTTTCTTTAAAAAATTGCAGGAGGAGTTTTAATAAAAATTATTTTTTGATTATTTTCTAACATTACAGTTAATTCTAGTATTTGCTCATGTGTACACATAGTTGTGTATCTCACAATATTTTTATGAATTTTTGTGTATATTGGGGGTCTTACAATCAAGAAGAGATATTATTTATCAAAGATGAGAAAATGATATCTTGGAACACGTGAAGATTCATCCTGTGCTTCTGCAAAAGTAACCATTTATGTAGGTGTTTTTATTTAGGTATGTTATTTAATGCCACATGATCACCTTTGACACCTCTAACTCCTCCAAATGAAGAATTATACTGAACAGAGTAATCATAGTGACAATATTTCATAAATATCATCCTTTGAAATTGTTCACTAAGGGTGTTAAGTACTATATTGTGCAAATTTGAAATTAAGTATTTCCAACATAGCACTTGCAATCTCAAATGTAGATCTTTGTCTCTGAAGTTTATTCTATGATTCCTTTGAAGTCAGCAACTCTTTTCACACCAGCCTCACCAGGTATTACAGCGCACTGTTAATCACACTGAAAATCAGCTTTGCTCTAGCTTGTACCACCTGTTACAGGCATATGGCTTGACCTCTTTAAGCCCCATAGAAGAGCATTACAGTATTTACAACTGACCAAATATTAGATGACAGACAATTGCCATCATTTGCACCGCCCAACATCATCTCAACATTGTTTCCTCCCTCTGATGCCAGAAACTATATCATGTTCTGACCTTTGTCACCAGTACCTAGGCCACCACCGCTCAGGTAAGCTCTCATTTGCTGGAGGGGAGACTGGGTACACAAGGGTCCCTGGGGAACATGGCAGTTAGAGGCTTTCCCCACAGAATACCCACAATGCACATCAGCAATGGTTGGTGCCTCTTAAAGGATTCATTTATTTGTTTTAGCAGAACCTATTGCCTTTTCAGTGCTTAAGTACCTTCCTGGTTTCAATCCATAATTTTTCTGATTTTACAGTATTTTGAAAAAAAAAACTTTGTTGCTTCTTTTATCATCTCAGATCTTAATTTATGATACAAAATGTTCCCAAACTACATAGGCAAGTTTTGAATAAGCTACCCATATGGACATAAGGAGCATATTTGAAGTCTAAAAAAAAAAATATGTATTGTTCTTGAAGTCTTTTACCTAAGTAAATATTGTAGTAAAATTCAACATAACTTAGATTGTACATTCATCAGAACATTTATATCTTTTTTTATTTATAGCTGGAGGGAGTTTACCTCTGAAGGATCAGTTTGTGTAAGTGGATGAGGTTTTTACTGTAACAGTATCCCGAGGAGCTACACTTGATGACTATTTATACTGTTGAGAACACTTGGCAACAGAATGATAAACAGTATGGCCACAATGCACCAACCAACCTCTAACAAAAAGAGGATGACGATCTGGTATTCCTTCCATCTTCTCTGAAAAACAAGTGCCTTGGCTTGCACTGATCCCTGCCTCAGAAAGATTGTCTATGCATTCTACGGAGAAAATTTACAAGATGCATTATGCCTTCTAAAAATAAATTTGATTGGTAACTTTAGGATGGCTGATGTTACTTCGGCAAAAAAACCTATTCTGCTCTGTGTCAGGAGCTGTTAATCAACCTGGTGCCCAGATCTTCTAGCTCTTATTCATCAAGAGCTAAGCCTGGGTGAGGTTTTAAAAGAAGGATCAGTACTTACTTATCTGGGGACAGGGAAAAGGATAGTTGCCCACATCCTCTGGCAGGAGTTAAAATAACAATGACAATCCTCCTACTTAACAGGCTGAGTCACTAGAACATTCTTCTGCTTCCTCAGCAGATTGTTTGGGCTGGAGTTCTGGAGGCAGAGGTGGGAACCACCTGCTATAAAAGACTGCTCTGATTAAGGATTGCCTTTTAACAGTTTGGCCAAATAGAAACAGGAAAAGAAAACATTTGGTACTGACAAGCGCCTATTCTAAATGTTTGAATACAACAATAGTGGTCCGGGATAGCTGAGAAGGTTCAGTCGAGTCTAAATGCTTGGCAGCATGCTTAACAACTTGAGGTCCATTTCCAGGGCAGAAGCAGAAAACCAAATCTTGCAAGTTGTTCTACTGAATTTCACACATGCGGTGAGGTACCTGAGTGTACACACACTCGTGTGCATACACACACAAATAAATTAATGAATAAACAAACAAACAAATAAGTAAGTAAGTAAAACAATGGTAGCCCAGTCATGCTTATTATCCAGCTAATTGGCTTTGATGATAAGTCATTTAAAGAGGGAAGCTAGTTATAGAACGTTTGATAGTTCAGTCCTGCTGGATAGCTGTACTTGGAAGACATTTGCTGTCCTGTAGTGGTAACCTTGTCTCAACCAATGTAGATCCTGGGTTGTAATAAGAATGCACTTTTGCTTAAACAGAAAGATTGCTATATGCTCCCGAGCAGGCTTTTATTAAAATACTTTTGTTACTGAAGGGAAGCACGAAGAAGTTTGTTTTGGCAGATCATTCAGGTCTCAGGTCTAGGCCACTACCTGACAGGGTCACATGACAATACTGTCATTACTTAAGAGAGTCGACATATGTATGTATTATCTGCATATGTATGTATTATCTGGTATCTCTTCCACCTCTCATTAAAGGACTAGTAATTCTGTTCCATGGTCTCTACCCATATAACCTTATCTAATTCTAATTAAGCCTGCTGCTAAAACCTTGGAGTTTTTTGTTGTTAGTTCCATCTCTTAAAACCTCATAAAGGGATAAAAAAAAAATCTCAATATATGAACCCCTGAGAAACTCAATCTAGATCTAACCTATAGCATACTTCATAACCCAAGGGCAGGTAAGGAAATGGACATTGTGTGAGTCTAAAGGTAGTAGCTGCCGAATATTTGCTAAGGCCACAGTTCTCTCTGGGGCCCTTCGCTTCATCTTTCTTTACAAGCTTTGATTCCACATGGTTGTCAGTAACTCTCCTTTTACATAAAGGCAGGCTTTCCTTACCGCTTTTCACCCAGGCATGGGTCACCAGCTTGCTTCTCCTTCAGTTCCAGGTTTATGGAGTATTTCCTTTTCAATTTTTAAACACCTCAACTTTAACCCAATAAGCAATATCCACTAACATTGGTTAGACAGTATATACATGGTTGTCAGGATCCTATACCTACAGGTGGAGAAAAGAAGAGAGCTCACTACAAAAAGACATGATGATGCAGTAACCCCCCCCCCAAAGCAGCTGAAATACCTAGATGAAATCTATTGACTCTTTTGCCCATAGTTCCTATAGTATCCCCTTTTTTACATTGATAACTAGGAATACTGTCAGTATTGAGTGTCCCATAACTCAACAGGTGTTCCAAAGCTGTGTGAGGACTTGTGAGCTTGTTTGATAGTTTTGTCTGCCCTCTGCTTGCTACTTGGAAGAAAGGGTAGAACTTTTCTGGATTAAAGGGCATTACACACCAAGAAACCAGGGGAAGAGAAAAATGACAAACCCAGAGAGATATGGGCAAGTAGGCATGTACCTTAAGGGGATGTTTCCAGAGCACACAGCATTTCATCTTCAACTCTACTAATTACTGAAAAAATAAAAGCCCCTGAAGATGTACCCACTTGACCCTTGTGATGAAGGATGTACTAGATAGACATAGCAGGAGGTCTGTGCATATTTATAAATGTATGTATGTTTGCACACACAGCTATTTCAATAGAAATACTTGCAAAAAAAAATCCACATTGCTATAAAACTAAGTAGACATGTGACTGAGGTTAGGGTATGTTCAACTCAAAGACCTGTGGTAATTCAAACTAATTATAATCCAGGACAGTATGTCTTCTGAGGAACTTTGCAGCCCACCTTATTGTCTCAGAGAGCTGGCTCTATGTTCTCAGACACTACATCGCCATCCTTTGTAGCTGTGTGTTGGGTTTGTATGCCTTTTGGCAACCCAGGCTTCTATCGCTGGACACAAAACACAACAAAAACACATGGAGAATGATGTGGAGCATTATGCCTGTGATCCCAGTGCTTGAGAGGAGCCATGAGGATTGTCAGTTGTCCAATGCCAACCTAGCTGCCTTGTGTCAAAATCAAAACAAAACATCCCCCTCTAATTGTTCACTGGAGCAATTTTCAGTCCTCATTGTCTGACTTTGGAATAATTCCTGTGCAGGGCATATTCTCATTGACATGCACAAACTTTTCCAATCAGCCAACTTTTCCCTAGAAAGGAAAAAAAATATTGTGCAGTTGTAGTCAACGAGGACCCAGACTCCTGCCATTAGTGGTTTTGCTTCATCACCATCAATAGTCAACTTCTGGAAAGGCAAAGACCAAAGAGGAACACTGGCAAGTAGATACAAGCCGGACCTCATTTTTCAGTCATCTTGGCAAAAAGGGGGAGGGAGGAAAAGCCACATTCTGCCTACTGCTCAGAATAAAGAAGAAGATGGTTCTGTGTGTGAACTGATAGTAAACTATCTGAGGTTCTAATAGAAATTTATGAATCATTACTTTTGTATACATGTGTCAAATAGCTTAAGTTGTGGCCAAACCAGATGTCTGTCATACCGTGGAGATATAATTATGAATCATAATTCCTATATCATGTTAAAATAGTACATGTAGTAGGCAAATCCATCTATCAAAGTTAATTCTTACAATGGTGCACAGATATGTTTCTTTTTTAAAAGAATGTTCTTTATAGAAATAGTATTTTCAAAATCTGTATTGCTCTTCATCATCATCATCATAAGTCAGGATAGGAACTCAAACATCAGGAACCTGGAGGCAGGAACTGATGCAGAAGCCATGGAGGAGTGCTGCTTGTTGGCTTGCTCCAATCCAGGACCATTAGTCAGAGTGTCCCTACCTACAATGGATTAGGCCCTCCTTTGTCAGTTACTAAGAAAAATCTCTACAGCTGGACCTTATGGAGACATTTTCTCAATTGTGCTTCTTTCCCTCTGTTCAGATAACTATCTTGTGTCAAGTTGACATAAAACTCTCCAGCACAGTATTATTTCAGTGTTTTACAAAAGTAATTTTGTCACCTCAATAGTGTATAAAATTGGCTTATTTGCTAATTAATTCTTTCACAAAGTGTTACTTTCCTCTAACTGTAGAATTCTAGGGGGTTATGATTAACTGCTTCACACTCAGGGTGTGATCACTGGTTATTTCTTGCCAGCTAATTTTTTCCCCCTTTAAGAATCTGTGGCACTTTAACCACGTACACGTGGCACTAGAGAGCATTTAAAGTAAACCTCAAGAGAGCTGGTGATTTGATAAGTGGATGAAGGAAGACAAACTGGTGCTTCAAACTGTGAGAAGTTTGAGAAGGAATGAGTAAAAACCACATGGTTGAAGGTGGAGGCTTATGCTTTCTGGGTGTGTCTGTCAAATCTTCTAAGACGTGAAATGATGAAAGCCATGATAATTTCCTGTAATCTTTTCTACTCCCTTTACTCCCACCTGTGCTGATGTTTAATGAATTTTAAAGATTCCAGTTGTGCTCAGTAATTACTCCAGTAGGCAATTTGATTCAGAGGCAGTTGTAACCTCTGTAAAGAGGAATTGAGAATTCACTAAAGCAAATACTTCAGTGAGCTGGTGCCAGAGCCTGAGTCATTTCAACTCACTGTGAGCAGAGCATGAGGCAAGACCCCATAGTAATCAATCCTGAATGAAGAGCAAAGGACAAAGCAACACAGAGGACCTTTTCAGTGGCACAGTGTTGTAGCTCTCTAACTCCTTGATACAGGAGAACAGTGTTTAGGTAAATCTTGATGGATTGTTCCTTGGGATGGTATATTTACAATTACAATGAGTCTTATTTTGGAAATAAGAAATTTCAAGGAATCTTCGTTTACAAACCAAGAGGACTTTTCAAGTTACAGTGTCATATACACACGTGCATATGTAAAATGTCATGCACACAATCATAATGGACCATTTATGTACTAAAAAAAATACTCTTAGAACGAAGCATAAAGACAGGCACATTTTTCAAGGAAAATAGCAAACTTGCTATTTCATAAACTTGTGTATGAAAATAATAGTCTCATGGTAGAATGGAGTAACTATTTCATATAGAAATAATATAGAAAGAATACTTGTGAAAGACTGGGGATGAAGCATTAATGTATACACCAGGCTCTAGATTCAATCACTAGCCCTGCAAACAAAAACAAAATAAAAACATTAACTGAAATGTTTGTGCATAGAAAAAAACAGTATTTACCCTTATTCTTTCCATTATAGTTTTCAAGTATGGGAGGTCTGTTCTTCAGCTAACGAGTCCAGCGTCAACCATCTTTCTCTGATGCTTCCTTAGCAGTGTGTCATCAGAATTCCCATCATGTCTCATGGGATGACTAACTGCAAGGGGCCCCAAACTGAACTCTTGGTTTCTATTATTGTTCAACCATAAGCCCGCTCCTTTCCTCATAGTTGCCATGTGATCTTCTAATGGTTATCACTACCCTGTAAGAAGCTCCGACTATATTTTGAAATGAATCCAAATCCTTCACCAAATAAATTGTCTGTGAAAACCGTTCTCACAGCACTCTATCTTTGTCTTAAGAGAGCCTCAAATGCACCAAGCACATTCTTATCCTATGGCTTCTATGCTCAGGTCCTTCATGGGCATTTTTACTAAACAACATTCTCCCTTCCTTAACAGAGCATCCTTATGGTCTTTGCATAAATAGCAAATTCATGCAGTTTCTCCTCTGAGGTAATTCCCCAATACATCCTTGCAAACAAAGACTATTTAGGCAACTGGAGTGAAGGGTTATCACACAAGCATGGGGACTTGAATTCAGGTATTCAGCACCCATGGAAAAACAGGCCTTTTTTTTGTCCAAGGTTTCTGTCACAAATCATATTGCTTAGCCAGCCTCCCTTGTCAATTCCTCTTCCTACTTCCTCTTGTCATTAAAAACCCAATGTCCCTCTGCTTTCTCACAGCTAAGAAACTGAGGAAATGTTAAAGTTGGTTGAGTTTAATAAAAAGTAAATTGAACATTTTGAGTCTGTTAAAAAAAATAACATGTTTCTTCTCATTTTTGTTTTTGTTACTTTCTAGAACTTTCTAGGAAGTATTTGTTATTTTGTTGGAAGTGTATATTATATTAATTTGATATGTCTTCATTCCATTTTGAGATGTTTATCATAGTGTATGGTACTGATTTCAGGACCTTAAGCTAGAGTGGGCAATTTACTGTAGAACAACATCCTAAACCCATCAGATGTGTTTTTCTTTTTAAATATTGACACATCTGTGCCTACAATTAAATTGGATATTACATATAAGATAGGAATAGTTGTCTTCACAGAAACTAATTGGACTGTGTGTTTTTTTTTTTGTTTGTTTTTTACTCGAAAATATTTTATCTCATAACCTTGGACTAATTATATACATTTCAGGCCTATTTTGCTCACATTCTGTCGCTTCAGAGGTTTGGCAGAATGCAAGTAGCCAGCCATAAAAATTGACCTTGTTTCTAGAAATCACTCCAGGATACAAAGATTTGTCTGTTCAAAGAGAGGAGTCAAGCTGAATGCAAAGGTTGACCCATTTGGATCTAACCTGAGTTGTGAGGGAATTCCAAATGATTGGGGTTTTAAAAGCTTCCTTTCAGGCCATACTCGCTGATGTAGTAAACAGGGCAAATTTCAACTTAGCTCCGAATACCCTTGAGTCACAATTACAGCCAGCAGCAAGCACACCACAGCACATAGTCTGTCCCAATTCCAAAGCAAATGAGAAAGAAAAGAACTTGCTGTTTTATATAGCTCAAACTTTTCTTTTGCATGGCTTGTCCTTTACCTTTTTCGAAGGCAGTATCTGATGTAACTAGCTGGGTCTAACGTATCATCAATGTCATAGTTTCATAGCTATTAAAATGTCTATAATCAAAGTCATGTATGTCTACAGTTACTTGTTTGGTAAAAGTGACTCGGAAGAATGGTGCTTCTTTGGCACCAGTTCCTGCACCATTACAATATTCATTGTGATTGAACTCTTCAGACTTGTCTGTCTTCCTCAATCGAGTGGGAGCTCTTTAGGGAGAGGGTCCCTATCTTAATCAGCATTTTATTCCTGGTACATAACAGAATTTTCGGTATAATGCTGGTAGGAAGTAAATTTTTGTTGAATGAATGCCAGGAAAGCATAAAAACCAAATTGATAACAATACTAAAATGAAGTAAACCCTTCAGCAGAATCTCGTGAAAGCAATTTGTAAATCGATGTCTTTCAAAGAAAGATGCAGATCCATGGTCACAGAGCTGTCTCCTACTTTGCTTGCAATGTCTATTTCCTTGTACCAAGGCCTTACCATTTTAAATTCAGTTTCGAACGTGTCTGTCGCCATGAAGGTCTAACCTGCTCTCACATCTGAAAATAGTGATGTTCAAAATAACCTCATCAGACTTATACTGAATAACAAGTTTTTAAAACTACATTGCTCATTAAAATGTAAGATATTATATATATAAATACATATGTATATATACACATATTTATATATATATATATTTCAGTGAAGCAGAGATCTTCCCAACATTGCATATGGCTTAAAATATTAATAAAAAATACCTTCAATATATTATGAAAGATGGTATTTTATTCTCTTGTCTTGAAAGCATGTTAATAATTTATGTAGTTAGATAATAAACAAATAAAAACTGAGACATTAGTTTACATGGCAATTTTGTAAAACATATCTATTTAACAGATCATCTTAATTTGATTAGGGATTTCTAATTAATACATCATTAGTTACTTCCTCAAAAAGATTCCAGCCCATTTGAATCCCAGGCAGACTATCATAATTCAGGTCCACATGCCCTTTGCCCAAAGCAACTGTCCTAAGAGCATCTTCATGCTTAGTTATGTCTTCTGGCTCACATTTCATTGGTCCATTCTTGGACCAATCATTCTAAGTAAAAAAGCTGAATAAGCCACACTCTCCTTCATTTTTCACAGATGCTGAAGGCCTTCAGAACTATAGAGAACAATCTGGGCTGTACATCTATCCCATACTTATTCATCAGTAGACAGGTGTGCTTGAGCCTCCTTTGGGTCGGTGGACCAGGTGCTATGTAGAGAGAGATGAAATAAACACAGCCTTCCTTTCTGCAGTTCACAGCCTTGTGAAGGAGACAGGTGTAATAGTGAAGGACTTCTAACTTAGAGTGAAGGATAGTATACTGAGAGATTTGGGAAAGTGTCCACTGGAGTGTCTTGTTGTTCCTATCCTAAATTTTAAAAAACAAAGCAACGTTGGGAGGTGGGGTTGGGCATCATAGTTCTCCCTTTAAGTTTCCTGAGCTTTCTTCTGCTAAGTGCTATTCATACTCTGCATTCATATGCTGCCTCTCACAAGAGCTACTGTCAAAAAGAATTGTCTGTGCACTCCTAATCCCCTACACCCACCTCCCTGTCAGCACATACCAGGCTGTATATTTTAGTAGGGTTTTCTGTGACCTCCTATAACAATATCTTTCCAAGTATGCTTCCAATTCCCAGATACACTAAGCCCTTTCCTTTAATGTTTTAAAGAGTAAACTAATTGTTTGATGAGTTTGAGTTGTGATCTTAGTTAGACATCTCAGCATCATGCAGTCTACTCTCCCATCATACTAAACAGTAATTGATTTTGTAATGTTTATGAAAGAATGGCATTCTACACTTGCTTAATTACACCCACATTCAAAGACTATCTAAATTTCAAAACATGCACACAAGATATGCTGTGACTGATGGTAGTCTGCATCTGGTCATGGCTACTAGACATGGAATAGGATTTTCAGCTTCACATGCGAGCATTTGATAGTAGCAACATTAGGAGACAGCCAGTGCCTTCCCCTCATGTGGAGCTCAGATTTCTAGAGCTAAGGGCCCCTCATTCCATGGTGAGGTAACACTTAGGACTTATAAATCTCCTTTGGAGTATCTGTAATTCTACGCAGTTTTCATCTGATGTGAGCTCAGGAGATATTTGATTTCACAGTATTTTGTTAGGTGATACTCAAGAAAATCTGAAAGTCCTTGGATCACACTTGAGGCTGGGTATCTTTAAAAACAAAACCATCTATTTTCAAAATCCAATTTACAATTTACTTTCTTAAGCTTTGTTTCTCGATGGTTAGATATATGCTCATTTAAAAAAATTAACGATGACCTTCAACATTATCAGTAATGACATAGGGATTAAATTTTATCTGTTCATCGCTTCAGTAGTTCATCACACAGTTATGCAACTAACCTTCAGGTTTGATGCCATGTGTAAACTGACATATTTAGAAAGTAGTAGAACCATGAAAAAATTAAGTAGAACCATAGTTTTCAGTTGGAGATCTATTACTTAGCTCACTGCTTCTCTAGCATCCAATTACGAATCCTTAATTAAATACCATTAGGAGAGCTAGAGTTCTAGAGTATATCATTTAATAAACATTTATTTCTGCATGTATGATATATAAAAGGCCTAGATGTATTACAAGTTGTGAAATACATGTTTCATACCAAAGTCATAGAAGCACAGTCCTTTTTCAGTCTGGAGGGATGGGTTACATTGCATGGTGAGGCAGCATTTAGTGAACATTTCCAGCCTGCTTGGGATTATGACTCACTTGTGTCACCCAGTTTTAACAATAACTTCACACTGGGAGGTTTTGTATTCTGTGTCGATCATCATCAGAGTTAATGTCTTCTGTGCCCACTAACTTTCTTTATACTAATTTCTAATTAGCATGGTGTGTGATGAAGAGTGACTCACTTGGTAAGATTGTAGGTATTCTACACTCAGCCTGAGAAAAGCAGGAATGACCTGAAACAAACACAGGTTTTCACCTTCGCTTTTTTTTTTCCAAGTCATTATGAAAATTACCTTTGATTTTCCATGGAAGACAGAGGGTAGCAATTTGGAGTTTTAAGCCATTTATTACCAAATACTTAAGTTTAGAAACACCCCCAGCATACACAAAGATACATGATACTCTTAGTGATTAAACCAGGCATCTGTTGTGTGGTTCTGCGATGAGTGGTAAGAGTACAAAACATAGTTGAGCCTCCGTGAAAAGAGAAGCAATATTCATTTGCTTAATTGTGTTATGAAACTGGCTGTTTGATTCTTTTGTTCCTCTCTAGATAAGTACCAGCACAAAATTATAAGCCCTGTGCTTTGATTGAACTTCATGCTTCATGATGATAGGGTGGAACTTCTCAAAGAAAACGCCCTACAACTACCTGTGCCAAGGACACTCTAGAAATGGCGACCTGTCTGTCTGACACATAACGCAATTTTCCTTTGCACTTGCCAAGCTTTACCTTTTGCCAGTTTTTGATACTATTTAATGATGCCTGCTAATAGCTATAATTGGTGACTAAGTGTTTCTCGGTCTTTCCAAAGACAGATTAAATCCAAAGATTTAATCCAAAGGCAAGCAATGAAGTTTGTGATTGTATAGGATTCCTAAGACGAATGTTCTGCTTCACTTCAACACTTTCAGAGTGTACATCTGAATTATCTAGATAAGTTCACAATTATCTTCCACACATTTGCATCTAGAAACACCTCACATGTGTCTCCAAAGCCATTGATCTGTAAAGAAATTAACCAAGTATCCATTAATAAACCATTAGTGAATGCCAAGAATTAGGCAAAAAAAAAAAAAAACACTCTAATAGCAATTTGAATATGTTCATAGTCTGAACATCATCTTATACCATGAAATTGTTGTCTTGTCATAGAAAAAAGGACTATCTTTAAAAGAGCATTCCTTCAAGATATTTCTGTTGCTTTCAAGTAGAATTAAATACAAGGGGAAAAAATCATCTTGTTCCCTGTAGAGTTGAATAAAAGAGTTCCCTCTTGGGATTGAACTCTGTCAACTCATCAAAAAAGTCCTGGGCAAAGGACATGAAAGACACAACTTCTCTTTGTAAGAATAGTCATGTGACCTCCAAATATATGCAGCTTCACCCTTTACTTCAGTCACTCTGCAGTCGTGTTTCTTGTCTGTATTTCCTGCCACTTGCTGCTCTTTCCTGAAGTAAGTGGCCTGTCTGAAAACACTGGTCTTCAACCTTTGTCACAGTTACCAGTTAAAGACTGCTTTGTAAGCTGCCCCTCAACAAGAAACTCTGGTTTACTGTATGTATTTTAGAAGCAGTGTGTGTTGAAAATATTTGAGGATGCATTGGAATGATTGATAACCTAAGAGCATTTCATTTTCATAATTTTAGAGACCTTTCTGAGATGAATTAAAATACTTTATTTGGGAGCATCTGACCTCTCTGAACACTCTGTCATATCTACTTTGTCTTTCTTCTGTCTATTCATTTGTTCCACTATATGTGCATTATTTAGATGGAGTTAGGACTTGAGTTGTATTTCCTCCCCAATCCTCCATAGCTCCAAAATGAAGTTCATTCACTCTTATCTCTTGAGCTGATAGTGGCCAAATATTCATCTCTTATGGAACTTTTCTCCTTGTGTCTGTCTCATGGTAGTCAGTGGATGACTAGCTCACTCAACACTCAACTAACATTTGAAACCCACTCTATGATAATTTGTTGGCTTTTATGTTCCTGTGGTGTATTGCTTATGTGAATCTTATTTTGACTAACCTCTTTTGTACTTGAAAAGAAGGGTAGGAGAAAATTCCGAATTCTTAAGTAGACAGGTAGAAAAATGAGAACTGGAGAAAATTCCAAATTCTTAAGTAGATAGGTAGAAAAATGAGAACTGGCTTCTTTTTCCATAAAATGTGTTGTGATTTGAATCTAGCCCTAGATTTTCCTGGAAAAGTAAAGTCATTGGTAACCCAGAAAGATGTCAGAACTGTTTGGAGGATTTTCCTCTGTCAATTCTGCTTTCATGTGTCTCCTCTTTAAAGAACGGAGGTGATCTGACAGCTGTATCCTGTTTTCTCATTTCTACATGCCCAGAGGGCATGTGTACTAAGGAACGACTTTGTCATACACTTAAAGATGTCTCCGTTCCTTATTCTAAAGAACAGATAATACAGGAACCATCAAAGCATACACACAGTTTTTCTCATGTGCAGCATTCATGCATTCTGATGATAGATGGACAGAAAAACACTCTGTAGTTTAAACCAGCTGGTATGTGCTGTATGTTCTGCTGTGTGCATCTAGTCTTTTAAAGAATGAGAAAATGAACAAAAGCCTGCTAACCTGCTGTCGCTAACATAAATCACTAATTACTTGCCACTTCAAAGTTATCACTTGCCCATCAACAATATTTGTGTGGAAATGATTAAAAGAATATTCCAAGGAAGATGAACAAAAATATATGCTAAAACTAAAAATTATTCTAGATGGCATATTTTTCCTGCTATAGTATAGTCACATATAATCTATCCAAACAATCTAAAATATTACAGTTTTATACATGCTTTTACATAGAAGAGACCAATTGATTCTGTTTTGTTTCTAGTACACTTTGTGTACATTAATAGAAGCTTAACATGCAACTTTCTCATAAAAATTATATCTTAAAACAAAATATTAGAAGGTAATGTGACAATAATTATTTCCTTATGATATAGCTCCTACTTGATTTCAGAGAAGACTTGATGTTACCAATTAGTCATAATAAAGAACCAATAGTAACAACTTAGAACTGTGAGATGCTAAAGGGAAACATTGTGTGGTTTAAGTGTCAGAGTAATTGTGGCTTCATAGAACGAATTGGGTAGAGTACCTTCTGTTTCTATTTTGTGGAATAGTTTGAGGAGTATTGGTATTAGGTCTTCTTTGGAGGTCTAATAGAACTCTGCACTAAACCCATCTGGTCCTGGGCTATTTTTGGTTGGGAGACTATTAATGACTGTTTCTATTTCTTTAGGGAATATGGAACTGTTTAGATCATTTATCTGATCCTGATTTAACATTGGTACCTGGTATCTGTCTAGAAAATTGTCCATTTCATCCAGATTTTCCAGTTTTGTTGAGTACAGGCTTTTGTAGTAGGATCTGATGATTTTTTGGATTTCCTTGGTTTCTGTTGTTATGTCTCCCTTTTTATTTCTGATTTTGTTCATTAGATACTGTCTCTGTGTCCTCTAGTTTGTCTGGCTAAGGGTTTATCTATTTTGTGGATTTTCTCAAAGAACCAGCTCCTAGTTTGGTTGATTCTTTGCATAGTTCTTTTTGTTTCCACTCAGTTGATTTCAGCCCTGAGTTTGATTATTTCCTATCGTCTACTCCTCTTGGGTGTACTTGCTTCTTTTGTTCTAGAGCTTACTCTTGACAAGGGGAATGTGGGAAGGTTCAGATTTTCTAGTAGATTACGAACTATCACAAATAAGCATAGGATATTTCATTTCTAAACTTTAATCCATTATCTCATTGTGGAGATCCTTACTACTGGGTCAATCGTGTAATAAAACACAATATTTAAACAGTAGCTTCTCATCTTTGGAGACAGACGTTTGGACTTCCTGTGGTCAGCTCTAATTTTTTTTCTCACAAACACAAAACCATGCATTCTTTTGCACATCTAGACTGATGCTCAAGCCAATTGCTCAAGTTTTGAAACAAAGTAGTAACAACCTTAAGCCTAAAAAAATTAAAATATGTATTTAAATATAACATAATATTGATATGGTAAATGCTTCTAAGTAGAAACAATGATAATGAGCAAACCTAACCCTAAGCTACAAAATTACTCTCCAAGGACATATATCAATTAATGTGTCAGATTTTTTTTAAAGTCTAAGTAACTGAAAATTGGAGTACAGATGCCTTAAAGATATGACTTATATTTATCTATAGTATTTATGTTTGTCATTGAGTTATATCCTTGTCACCCTAATTTGATTTCACTTGCTGTGATAAATCACTGAGCAAAACAACTTGTGGTGGAAAGCCATTATTTCACTTTATAGCTTATAGTCCATCATCAAGGAAAACATAAGCAGAATATAAAGGCTGAAGCAGATGGAAGCAGAAAACATGGAAGAATGCTGCTTTCTGTCTTGATTCACCTTTGCTGCTCTGCTTCCTTTCTCACACAATGCAGGTCCACCTACCCTAAGGGTGGGACTGTTTACCATGAGCTTGATACTCCTTCATCAACTACCAATCAAGATGCCCCCCAGACATACACATAGGTCAGCTTTACAAAGGCAGTTTCTCAGCTAAAGTCCCATCTTTCCAAGTGAGGAAAGTTGACAGTCAAAATTAGCCATCACAAGTTCACCCTTGTCAACATGTCACAAAAATACAACTGTGACCCCAAAACTTCCATTAGAAACTTACATAAAATGATTCACCCGATGAGTGGTATTTTAATAGTCAGTTGTGGTTATGAGTGAGCATGGTCCAATAGTGTCTCCTTTGACATAAGAAGCTTTTCCTTCAAATCAGCCACATCCATTTCCATTCATACTTCCTGCCACGGCAGTGTCAGCACAGTGATGATTGACACTTAATAGATGGTTAAACTACATACACTTCAGAGGAACCTGCAGTTAGTCTTGTAGTCAGATCTTTGATTTACTTGAGACAGGAAGATTAAGTGAAATCCGTGTGCTTATGTAACCCTCCCTCCAAAATTAGCTTTCATTCATTTTTTTTAAATCCAAAAATTTAAATCATTAAACACTCAACAATTTATTTTGTAATGTATAACCCCTTAAGAACAAATGATATCAATGTTTGAGGTAGATGATCACTAACGAGCATACTGTTGGTTTAGTTATTGGTCTGTTAGTTAAAGATGAAGGGTTTTGTTCACTGAGAATTTTGTTCTAGAGTCCTGGAGATAAGGGACAAGGCATAGTCAAATTAACTGTGAGTTATGAACTTTCATGCTATCATATTTCCTATGACCATCAAGGACTCCCAGAGGTACTGGAGCTATCAATGAGTGTTTTTTGTTTGTTTGTTTTGGGTTTCTTTCTTATTGCAAAAGTGTGTACTGCTTTTACAGAAGACCCAAGTTTGGATCTCAGCATGTATATTTTGTAGCTCACAACTACCTGTAATTCTACTTTCAAAGGATCTGATGCTGTCTTTTAGACTGTATGGTGACTACACTTAGGTGTACATACCCATACAAAGACAAATGCATATACACCAGTGGTTCTGAACCTGTGAGTCACAATCCCTTTGAGGCCACGTACAAGACATATCACATATTTGCATCACAGTTTTTAACAATAACAAAATTACAATTATGAAATAGCAACAAAATAATTTTATGGGTGGGGATCAGCACAACATGAAAACTGTATTAAAGGGTTGCAGCATTAGGAAGGTTGGGAACCACTGATATTCACAGATCAGTGTCCTTTTGTTTCTAAGTTAAACTCTATTTCTATGTTTTTTAAAAGAAGAATAACTTGTAAAAGATAAATAAAATTTTAATTCCCAAAGTCTAACACACACTACAAACTAATTGCTTCCCAGATCTTCTTAGACATGCTAATATATATAATATCAGGAAACAGCTCTTGGCCAATTGGTTTGTGAGACTTTGTATGATCAAATCATCCTGAAATGAAAGTACCCAGCAGCAGAGGACAGAAATCTGAGAAGGCTCACACTTGTGTGGTTTAGCACTTACTCCAGTTATTTAAGCACTATGTCTATGATTTAATCATATGATTGACTTGAATAGTACTTCTCAACCCAGGAGGTCAAATCATAGATGAACATGGAGATGAAAATTAAATGTAGTGTAGGGTGTTGGCTAGCACCCTGAAGCAGACAAACAAAAAGTAATATTGGGTAATTGTGTTGGTCATGGTTCTCTAGCAACACAGAACTTATGGAATGTCTCTATATATTAAAGAAATTTATTGTAATGACTTAAAGTCTATAGTCCAACTAACCCAACAATGGACAGCTATGAATGGGAAGTCCAATAATCTAATAGTTACTCAGTCCTACTAGGTTGGTTGTTTAAATTAGTCTTCTGTATAAGTAGGTTCTAACAGATGTGCTGGCAAGTAAGTACAAGCAGTCAAAGAACAGTGAATCTTCCTTCTTCCAATTTCCTTATGCAGGCCTCCAGAAGGTGTGGCCCAGATTAAGGGTGTGTACCACCACACCTGGATCTAAAACTTGGTTTGTCCCAGACTGACCTTGAACTCAGAGATCTGCTTGCCTCAATATCCTGGAATTAAAAGCGTGTACTACCTTGACTGGGCCTAAACTTGTCATGACCACTATGCTTCAATATCTCCAAGTCAAGATCCTAGGTCAGAAACCTGTGTCTTCCAGCCTCAAGATCTGGATCACAGGTGTGCCCTCCATTTCTATATTGTAGTTAATTCCAGACCTAGTCACGTTGACAACTAAGAATAGCCATCACAGGAATCTACAGTAAAAATTCTAGCCAATAATGTATTAATGATGCTTTATGGACTATAATAAATGTTTTATTTGTGAAAGATGTTCAAACTTGGAAAAATGTAAACTGAGTTTGTGGATATTCTATATTATCTGCTCAGTTCTTTACAGACCTAAAAGTATTATGAAAACACAAGTCATATTTAGTTTTCAAAAAGATACATTAGCAGAACCTGGACTTCTTTATGCAAGGATTTTTTTTTCTGTATTGGTCATTTATCCTGCACCCATAGCAAAAAATAGATTGGGCCATAGAAGCATAAGGAAATGTTGACCAGGAATGGTCAAAGACTTTGAAGCACACAAAGACTAGGATGGTGGAAGGCAAGTATGTATCCAGAGGTGGCTGTTTGAACCTAAAATAGGTGAAGATACTGTGACAATTTAAAAAGCACAGTGTTTAGATTCTTATATCAGGTACTTTGCTATTTGACTGGTGCACAGTGCAGAACGGGATGGAGTGAACATTGCAGGATCACATTTATAAAATTCACATTCGTAGTTTCTCATATGTACACCAGGGGAAGTTAGATCTGAGGGTCTGTCCTTACCATCAGGTGCCATTCTGGGACCTTTGCCATGCCTCTCGGGTAGCTTCTTCAGACCTTTGTGATAGCTCAAGACAGATTTTACAAGTATCTCTCACTCGGGTACTTGAGCAAGTATTCAAGTTCCTGTCTTCGCTCCAGGAATTGTAGAAAAACGAGCTTCAGTGGTTACATGTGTACTAGTTGGCACAATCAGTGCTGGCATAATTATAACCACAACAAACGTAACTACTAATGTTGGGTCTCTTTTTTCCCCATTATTTGCTTTAATTCTGTAATCAGTCAAACTAGGAATTGTTGGAGAAAGCCTTTGGTACATGGAGTTCTTTGCAATGGTAGGTGATGTAGTGATACTCATGATTTATTTATAAGCCCCTCAATGTTTTAAAGCTAAGCTCTTTGTATGTTGTTTAAGTATGATTTTGTGGAAGATGAACAGAGTGCTTTTGGAAACAAATTTGCAGGCACTTTGATGTTGTAATTAGCTAAGATGAATGGGCTTGTCTCATTCTTTTTTGAGAGGAGGGAAAAAAAGCATCGGAAGCAAAGAAAGGCATTAAAATTCAGAAGCAGGGCCTGTGAGATACTTCAGCAAGTGAAAGTGCTTATTATCCAATGGTGCCAGGTTGACAATGTGAGTCTGGTCCCTGGGACCCTCAGAAGGTGAAAGGAGACGACCGAACTCCATAAAGCTGTCCTCTGACGTTCACATGTACAACTTGACACACGCATTTGCAGACATATGAATAATAAGTAAATATAAATTCAGAAACAAACAAGTGCTTCTTGTAAATCTGGTAGGAGAACTTGCTTCCATAACATTTTAAATTATATGTGGGATCTCTAAACTCCTGGTAAAAGGAAGTGGATTCTCTCTAGTCTTGCTTTAGTTTGCTTGGACGTCTTTGCAAGTGTTTTTGGTTTCCATTAGAGACAGTCATTACGGATGTAGTCATCCGTTCTGTGAGGACAATAAGCCATCAATAAGACTACATCACTGATAACAGTTTTCCAACCTGAGGGATGAATCATCTGTCAGTTGCTTCTCTAAATTTAGTAGCATCCGCATGTAAGAGAAGGTCACACAGTATCTGCCATTCACATGTTAAGAAAATGCCTCCTCCACAATGAACGGTCCACAGCCTCCTCACTCACGTCAATGATGTGGCATCTTCAGCTCTTACTTTAGTCGTATGATGATGCCATTAAGCAGGGTACAGTTCTAACACATAATTGTTTTTTATTTTTTCCCCTGCAAAATTTGTGTTTATAGAAGGATATCAGACCCTCTTAAAAAGTAGGTAGCATTAAAAATGTTTGCTGGGGAATTTAGTCAATAACTATTATTCCTTGCGTCAAAATACTCAGCAAACAACATCTAGTTGGCTTGACTTGTATGCTGTTGAAATGAAAACGCTAACCATGTTCTCCTCTAGGCTCCCTTGAAGCTGTTTTTAAAGGATAGTTGAGTGATGTCTGAGAATGTGGTGTTTCCTCCAGCTGTTCCTCTTCCTACCCTCTTCTAACTCAGTTTTCACACACTGCGGATCCCCACAGCAAATCATTCATTCGCCTCCACTGAACATTCATTCAAACTGTATGTCAAAGACATTGGTTAAGACTTGTCCTGAAATATGATTTGTTTTTTTAAGTAGCATATATAATTTTATTGAACATTCCAGAAATGCTTTCCAAAAACCAAACAGATAAACCAAAACAACGTAATATAAAAAACTATTGTGTCAACATCTGTTATTTTTTTTTTTATTTATTTTTTAAGAACAGTTATCAATACAGCAAGCTACTGATTGGGTCTCAAATTGTCCCTACCTTGCTACTAATGCTTTCAGATTTCCCCAGAGCGATATCTAACATGCGTACATTCTACCTGCAGGAGACAGTACAGAGATCTGAAGGATGGCCGACGAGCGGAAAGATGAAGGAAAGGCACCGCACTGGACATCTGCCTCACTCACAGAGGCAGCTGCGCACCCTCACTCTCCAGAGATGAAGGACCAGGGTGGGGCAGGGGAAGGGCTGAGCCGCAGCGCCAATGGATTTCCATACAGAGAGGAGGAGGAAGGCGCCTTTGGGGAGCACGGGTCACAGGGCACCTATTCAGATACCAAAGAGAATGGGATCAACGGAGAGCTGACCTCAGCCGACAGAGAAACAGCAGGTAACTGAGGGCCAGAAGGACATCTTTGTGTTTTGTAGTCTCAATACTCTGACTGTGAATTAATCGACAGCAGCTGGTCTTTTCACTCTGCAAGGACTGGAGTCCAGTCAGGAGAAATAGACACCCTAGTAAAGCAAGCACCAAATACGGTGGCACTTAGCTTGACTTCCCCCAACTTGGTTGCAGTCTTGATCTCCCCCAACCCAGTCTTCAATTTTTACCACCCTAATCTTTATAGGACAAAATACTCAGTATATGTATATTTTGCTATAAACCGTCAGTATTTTAACCTACTGGGGGAAACATCTCAATGTTTTCTTCTTGTGAGAGATATTGGGCCTGACTAAGTTCAACGGATTGAATAGAAGCATATTTCTTTTTAGGGTATAGAGAACTGTGACCTTATCAGCCTTCCAAGGAAACAGGGGAGAAGAAAAGAGAAGAAAAGGGAGATGAACATGAATGTTCAAATATGGGGACCCTTTCACAAGTCTCAGCTTTCCAAAGCACAATACACAGAGGCTAAAAGAAAAATGTAATAGAACTAATTCCATTTATTTTATATTAATGGATATTCTGCCTTCATATATGTTTGTGTACTACATGCAGGCAGCACCTGTAGTAGCCAGAAAAAAAAAAAAAAAAAAAACATTGAATTCCCTGAGACTAGAGTTACAGATGGTTGTGAGCTACCATGTGGGTTCTGGGTATAAAACCTGGGTTTCCTAGAAGAGCAACCAGTGCTCTAAACTACTGAGCCATCTCTCCAGCCCCAATATTACTAACTACTAAGTGCCTGTTTTAAAGGTATTAACATCAATAGCATCCTAAATGACCCCCATAAGTATAGAGCATTAATGACATAGAAAAATAATATTTTACAGTATATCATTCTGCTCCTTATTTCCCTTTTTCTCTATAATTCAGAATTTTATGTATTTGAACTTATAAGCAATGGTTTATTTCTTCAAAAGACTGGACATACTACAAGTAGGAAAATAAAGCACTGCCCCCTTCAATGTAATCCCTTACTTATTTGAGGGTTGGTTTCTGTACCCCAATAATTAGACTGTGATGCTTATTCACTATAAACTCTGGTCAAAACACCTAAAGTCTGAGGGATGCGAGTGTAGTCAATGTTATACATACTTAGCATGCATAAGATGCATATATATATATATATATGTATATATATATGCATGTATATGTATTTATGTGTATATGGGTATATGTTTATGGGTGTGTAAATATGCATATATATTCATGTCTGATTTTAATGAAGAAGTAGTAGAGACATTTTAAATGACAGAAGAAAATAAAAAATATATAGTATACATTTATAACACACACATTTAGTATTCTAGTAGTATTTTGTACATACTAGGTGTTACTTTAGCCTCCATACAAAATCTGGTGCCCAGACCCTATAGAACAGAGGTTTTCATAGCATATGATCTCTCTGGAAATTAATCTGGATACAAATCACAGGGTGTCAAGTGCAAAATGAGAAGTATGGAAAGGCGGAATTGAAAAGGGCTTGTTTTCACTTAGGACAAGTCTTCCCAAATGTGTACTGGAGTGCCAAATAAATTGACAGGAATATAGCAATAGAGTAGAAATGTTCAATGACATAGCTTCTGTCAAACACTGCATAAACCATCAGCTTGTGGCAATCCTGTGTGTTTCAGCATCAGCATACACTGTATCCCCCTTAAAGATTGTATATCTCCTCCACTCTGCCTAATCTTCTACAGCTGCTCTGATGTAAAGCCAAGGCCCTGTAGAATTCCCTGAGAATGGGAAAAGAGGCTGGCAGTACCTTGACTGACCCAGGAAATTAAGAAACTATGTAGTGATCCAAAAGGATATACATCTTATAAGAAATTATGATTGAAGGTGAAATAAAAATATGCTTGCCTTTCATGGTTACAGTGAGGGTTACACAAATACAATAAAATGTATAAAGGCAATGCTGCGAGACATAGTATCTGTTAGTTTCCATCAGTGTGGGTGGCAGTGGTGGCAACACTCTTGAACGAGGACCATTTTGTATCTAGCTGAATACAAAATAACTTGCTGAGGGTGGGATTCTGCACTGAAAGGTCTTTGACAAGTTTGAGACATAAGGGATGAGGACAAGCTACAGCATCAGTGATGTAAGGAAGGAAAGGGATAACGGTACAGACCAAGAATCCTTTGCAGACCCTGGCTTAACAGCTACTGTGTTCAATAAACATGTGTTGGGCAAGTGGTTGAATGAATAGGCAAATACAAAGACAAACTTTTTCAAATTAATTTGAAAACTATATTTTTATCCCTTGATTTTGGAGGTCTTGGTTGTTGCTGTTGTTTTTGTTTTGTTTTGTTTTTTTAAAGAAGAGTATCCCTCTGGAGCCCAGGCTGGCCTTGAACTCACTGTGTAGTCTAGACTCTCCTTAAAGTCAAGATTACCCTCTTGGCTCAGCTAACCAGGTGCTGGGAAAGACAGGTGTGAGCCACCATGGCTGGTTAGTTCTGTCTCTTGGATGTTCAACACATGACCCTTATTGACTACCATGGAGCAATACAATGCACCATAATCTCCGTATATAGCAACACTTGTTAAAGCCATGGACAACTTGTTTCATTTAGTGTTCTATTTGTTTGGTGGTCTTAAAGAAGTATCTAACAGCATCAGAAAGATCTGCTTGTCAGGTCAATGTGTCCTTGCCAGCTTCCTTGAGAAAATAATATAAATTAAATCCAAATCACAGGTATTCCTTTCAAGCGATAGAGTCAAGAACATTCAGTGTCTTTTGTGGAAGCATCTCAACATGTGTTAAATTAGTCTTTCTTATGCTACCTTGGAAAAGATGATTTCGAAGCATTCATATGTATGCTCACAGTGACAAAGGTGGTACATCCTCATCTGTGGGTTCCCATAGTGATGTCTTCAATCCAAACTATGGTGTGATTTTTAAACTAACTTCCTTCTAAAAATAACAGGCCGATTATTGAATCCCAAAGGTATGCAAAAGTGGAAAGCTCTAGAGAAAAAAAAAGGTGTAAAACTGGTTTCCTTATACTTACAAAGAATGCTCCAATGATGAGTTAACATGCAATTAGCTTCCCTCAAAGTAAAATGATAACTGTTATCATTGATGATTTATAGATAACATGTGTTAGAATCATCACCTGGATAAATAAATCCTCTTAAATCCCATAAATGCTAAGCTTTGAAGGTGGGACCTTATGGGAACTAGTGTTATATAATTGGAGATGACTATTTCAAGAAGGACCAAGGAGCTCATTCTTTTTTGTTTGTTTGGTTACACACACTGCAGCAGTATATCACATTTCTTCCATAAAGAATAATCCTAAAAAACAAAACTGTTCACACAGAGTACTCCTCAGTGAGGAGAAGGTCCTCAGCTACAAACTCCTAGTTTGACTCAAAACATTTCTTCTACTTTCTTCTTGGCTATGGTTGTCTGTTTGTTCCCAGAGGTATTTCCCCTGAGCTTGCTTGTAATCCATCTCTATAAACAGGTTTACATGGTCAAGGATGGAACCGCCATATCTTCCCAAGACTGGACCTCCTTCGGCCTGGTGTCCTACCTTCTTTCTCTCTCTTACCCTTTGAACGTTGATTTTCATTTATGATCTTTGAGACTTTTGAATGGTTCACCATCAACTTGGTTTCGTTCTTGTGTACTGAGACGAGGATTGCGGAGCAGGATATGTTTGAAGGCAATAATATTTTAATCTTAGCTGTTGTATTTGTGAGCTGTTAACTTCTGCCATACAACATAAAGGCAAGCCCGCAGAAAGATGGGTGGGGTTTGGTTCTTTGTGCTAAAGTGCCATTTTTAAAGCTATGCCATGGAAGTATGTAAATACATGTGAAGCTATTCAAAAGCAAGCCACTTAACCAACAATTAGGCTTTCTTTTTTTTCTTTTTAAAATTGTTTTCCAAAGCATAATAGAGAAGAATAACAGCTTGGAATAATCTGTTCTTTTCTTTTGTACTTTATTAAAGAAAGCAAGAGAAATAAGTTTTGGCCCTCACAGAATTCCAAATCAGAGCGACAATTAGCACCTCATCTTTAAGTATCTTATCCAGGAGCTCGGATCAAAGTTATTAGAATTCATATTAAAGTAGTATGAGGGTACTTGGAAAATGGCAGAAGGCTTGATTTTTATCTATGAAATCAATAAGTCTTTATATCTTAAAGTAAAAAACACTTTGATCAGAACATCATTATAGGAAATGGAAGTGTTTAAAGGTACCTTTCAAGTGGCATTTTAAGGATGTGGAGGACATAGTTTCCATACTCGGTGTGCTCGAGACTTGGCAAAGTCACTGGTTGTCACTTCATTTGATGTCCTGTTATCTATGGCATTCATAACAGTACAGTTATGAAATCATCTTAATATAATATTTGCTAATTGTAAAAGCCAGATCTGCAAAGAATGTCTTAATTCTGCATCTCTCATATTTTTGAACACCATTATTACTCTAAAGATAGAAAAGTCTCTGATTCCTCTTTGTTCCTCAAGGAATGCTTGCAAAACTGCAGTTTTGCTTTCCTTATCTGCCCATCCACTGCTAAAGACAACTGTGAATTAAACAAATTTGAAAGAAATTGCATCTGGACAGAATAATAATGTTTTCTGGCCAGGCACTGTTTCTTACTTAATGCAGTATATCAATTATTAACATAGAATTTGTACACCATGTCCATAATATAAGCACTCTAGAGATGAGTTAAGACATATGTGCAGCTTGCAGAGGCCTTATGCAAACATTGTGAGATTTTACATAAGGACTCCAACAACAGATTTTGATATCACGGGGATCCTGAAGCTTTTCTCTCCCACCCTACCTTCCAACACAAGGACACTGAAGGACTTCTGGAACCCCTGGCAACTCGGTTTCATTCTGAATTGTCTTTTCCCCAAGAAGACATGTAATTTTTGTGTATACTTTATCATTTATTTACTTTCTAAGCAGGCTGCTGACTGGCAAAGCTTTCAGGATTCCTTTAGAGTCGAGGTTTTACTGTTTTGTTTTGGCTTTGTTTATTTGTTGCCTGAAAGAATTAATCTTGTAAATATCAGCTTTTGTCCATCCAGAAGACGAGCTTTCCATCCCTCCCCTGGTGTAGTCATCACCTGAGACCATGTGCTACGGGGTCCAAGTTTCTTACTTTGTAAAAGAGCCTTCCTCTCTTGCCCCTCTGCAGCCACCATCCATGGCAGGCAAAGTGTACATTTCTGTTGCAGAGCTTATATTCACACTCCTGGAGCATGGCATAAAATCATAGCATGATTCTCAGTTTCCTCCTAAGTAGAGATTGAAGGGAAGCCGAGAAGAAAAAATATTTGTAGTTGTCAAAGTATGCAAGTTTTTTAAGAGCAGACTTGAGTGACTTCAGCTGTCCTCAGGCATGGGATTTGAACACTAAGAGGAGGAAACAAGTCCCTAGATGAAGTGGCTCCTTTTTTGCATATCACTTGGGGTAAATATAAAAATGGAACGACATGTCTTTACCTG
The DNA here is from genome assembly GCF_008632895.1 of Mastomys coucha. NCBI lineage: Eukaryota > Metazoa > Chordata > Mammalia > Rodentia > Muridae > Mastomys > Mastomys coucha. Next base: position 92,580,978 of record NW_022196896.1, read on the forward strand.
ACTCCCAACCTTTTGCCATAATTCCTTTTTCTTTTCTTGACATCTCTATATTTTCAGCTGTATTTTTCACGTCTACCCCCTACCCAGGAAGTAATATAGCCTTCTCTACATTTTACCATCCCCATAACTCAAGCAGCCCCGTAACAGACAGACCCAGACTCATAAAATCATTGTTGAAGAGACTGTATATTGAAGCTGGAAAACACATAACAGGGGCAAAGGTTGGCATCGCTCATATGCAAACAGCAAAGAGCTCTAACCTTCTTTCTTCCTTTTCAACCATAGAGAACTGAAATCTGCTTTTTGCTACCCTTTTATTCTACCTTCAATTCTAAATTGAGATCCCCTTTAAAATACAACCCACTTTATATACTACATTAATGTACGCAGAGCAAAATAACTCAGCGCCATTTCTCCAGCAAAATGACTAAAGCTATCCGCATAGGCCCCTGAGGCAAATAAACAAGCAGGCCTAACAATACAAGAGGTTGCAGATTTTCTTCTTCTTGTTGCCATGCCAACCACTCATCGCTCTGGCTGCCATTTCCCTGAGCTCCGCAGAGAGAGGCGTGTGCAGAGCAGTTACTTAGCATTCAAGGGTGGATCTGCAGGAAAACACACAGGCTTGCTGCAAAACGTCCGGCCTGGCAGCACCGGTGGATGAGACCAGAAAATGGGAATGTTTTCAATCCTTTCCTCATGAAGGTTAGGCATTTGGGCTAGAAAGGATGAGAGAGATGTGGATCTTTTTTTAATTAAGGCAGTTCTACGAGGTTGGTATCTGTTGTGATTGCTTTGTCCTGCATGGTCTCTACCAGATGAAGCGGGTGTGGGTGTGCACTGCTGTCATACTGTTGCTGCTTGTTGTGTTGATACCTACTGGGTCTGAGCCTATCAGGGCCATCTTCCATGGACAGTGCCATAAAGAATGATGTCTCTTGCTCCTAGGAAGGTGTGGGCTTGTATGTACCAGGTAACCCCAGCTAGAGCTCTCTACGCTTTACACAATGGAGGAAGCATTGAGTACCACGTAAAGTTTTTCATTTAAATATAGAGTCATGTGATGGTTTGTGGATCATTTTTGCTTCTCAGTCAAAGTCGCAGCAGGGTGACATTGTCTTAACCCAGTACTTCTGAATCAAAATATTAGAAAAGTCGGTTTCTTGAGACTGTTCCAATGACTCAACATATTGTAGGATTGTTTTGGAGTTTTAAATGCCTACAAACTTGAGTTGAGATGAGCAAAGTTCTGTCTCATAGGACATAATGTGTTACTTTAAAATGCTGATTTATTTGCACACAGTTACTCTTGTTGTGTTCTTGAATCTAATGGGACTATCTCATTTCTCTTGGTTTCTATTAAATAACAGAACCACATCAGGATTGAGATTTTAAAAAGTATTTCGTCAGTCCCTTTGGCTGATTGACAATTAAAAAAAACATTCTACTGGATTTGAGTTATTACCAAGTCTATTGTGCTAAAAGCAATTTGTGCCAATTTGATGTGTGTGTGTGTAATTAAATGTAGATATAATTTAGTTATATTTTATGATTTTCAAACTTTTCTCTATTCTATATTTTCTATTATCTTGGCATTTTTTCTTATCTCTAATTTGCTGTTATATTTTCTTATTGTGATTTCTTTCATTGCTTTCCAATTTCTGAGGGTTAAAAAAAAATCTCCATTTAGAGAAAAAAAATCTCACCAGTTTATAAAATCTTTTTATTTAAAATGAATATGAGAAAATAATCAGCAATGAATGTGACTGTCTTAAGATTTCTTTCTAGTCTTTGGTAAACCTTTGATTTGATTCATATTATCAAGGGCCTTTTGATGTTAGCTCTATTTCTATATATTCTTTCCTTACGAAACAAAAAAAGAAGAAAGAGATAGAGGAGCTAAGGAGGGAGAGAGGGAAGTAAGGAAGGAGGGAGGAAGGGAGGGGGAAAAAGAGAAATGTGGTTGTAACTTTAACAATAGTTTTTCAGGTATCTTGAGAATAGATGTGTAATCAAGCAATCATGTATCATTTCAATTGTATAGTAATGTTTACATTCCATACGTCTATAAATATATAGACTAGGAGACAACATTGCTAGTTTCTATCAGAAAAGTATTTGACACTGAATGGCAAGTGCTTGGGCTTTGAGTTTGCTTTTGTTGCAGTTCCTGTTGGGCAATACTTGGCAGTGAACACCTCCCTCCCTTTCTTCCACAAGCTACCTAGATACACTGAAATTCTGCTTTGGTGTGGAGAGACTTTCTCCCTTCCTCCCTGTGCCTTCATGCTTCATTGCTCCTTAGCATGTTACATAGAGCATTTGCACCTGCTCTTGGGGGAATATGGAAATGCATATCAAGAACGGATGAATAGAACAACTGGTGCTGCCTTACAAACCCTGGCGCTTTCAGCCTTATCTGACCAGGCATTGTGAGTCCTGGGGGAAAAGCTGAACCACATGCTACCAGCTCACCATGCAGCAACTCTAGGCAAATGAGTCACACTGCTCAGCTACACTCATAAAAAATACACTTCTTACCTAGCTAAGATGCTGAGCTAGGAGAGAGGGAGTGAGGGAGAGAGAGAGACAGAGACAGAGACAGAGAGTGAGACAGAGAGACACAGAGAGAGATAGAGCGACAGAGACAGACACACAGAGACACAGAGAGACATGGAGAGAGACAGAGAGAGAGAGGAGACAGAAGCATATACCTTGGGTTCTTCTTCAGCATTTAACAGCTATATAAATACTAGTTGTTTACCATAATACAAATATGAAAGTAATGTATCTGTTTTTAAAATTTGTTGCAAAAACACTCAAATTTTCACAAAGCATTATACTTAGATAAGGAGGGAGAATAAAAATCTCAGGACACTGCATTTGTAATAGAGCAGCTTGACATGAGGTTTGAGTCTAAATTGGAAGTACAAATCATGACTGTATTGGCAAATGAGAACCTCCTCCAGCCTAAATAGTCTGACTGGACTAAAAACCTTCTTTTGGATCACTGTTACATTGTATCCAGCCAAACTGTGCAGAGAGCAGTATTATAAGACACAATGGGAAACCTTTTAGAAGGGTCTTGGAAGCCTACTAGCAAGAGCAGAGAGCTGCTGTGATCTCATTCTCTGGTAAAGCTTTGCTAAACACTTGCAGAGCCTATGCTTCTATGTAACTAAGAGCATCCATCGACTGAGGTTACTTATTAACCAGATTTTATTCCAAGACTGTAAACGCCTGGGACCTGTGCTTTGTTTTTTCTCTCTCCTTTTGACATATATTACTCTATTATTTCCTGGTGTAGATACTATTGAATATTTTAATTAAAGCAGATAGAGGTTGAAAATCCATACATGAAGTCAAGGGGAGAAGTCTCCGTAGACAAATTAGTGCTACAAAAATAGTACTGCGGTGTGAGTGATGCATTTGTAAGACTGAATTGGAATGATGCATTGGGAATGTAAGAATAAATTGAGAATCTGTGAGAGGAAGCTGGGTTCACTGGAAAGACAAGAGAGCTGTTCGCTGCAGAAGAAGTAACTCAAAGGGATCTTTATTGTACTCCAGGAAGGAAAGGGTTACCAGACTTGACTTTCTCTAATGAGGGTTGGAGGGCTGGCAGTGACAAAAATATGCAACACATCTAATCAGATAACTCATGAGTTGGAAATAATATATACAGTTAGATCAATGACCTTTGAGAAACATAACCATCTAACAGGTGAGAATTCTGCAGATGTTGACTACTTCTCTGTTTCACCCTTGCAAAATTAAACTCAATGTAACATTGGCCTGGGTTGAGAAAAATTTCCTCAGAATAGCTTGATATTGGAACATAGACCTGTTTATGGTTTGTGTGAGTGTGTGTGTGTGTGTGTGTGTGTGTGTGTGTGTGTGTGTGTGTATGTGTGTGTGCATGTGTGTGTTGGTTTTTGATTTGGGGCTTTGGGGAGGGTTTTTTGTTGATTTTTTTTTATTTGGGTTGGTTTTTAGTTTTGGTTTTGGTTTTGAGGTTTGGTTTGGCTTAGTTTGGTTTCGTTTGGTCCAATCCCCTGGTGGTAAGGTAAAGATTGGTTTGCTGTTCTAGGTCAGGAACACAGCGAGTCTCAGTGGTGATAAATGGACAAGCAAGGCTCTGAAACATACTGCATGTTCTCTGTCATGGGTATAATTGTCCTGTTAAATAAGTAAAGCATTGCTGACTTGAAAAGATATTACCCTGATTTTGAAAGTCACCTGAGCAAAATATGATTGAGAAAACAAACCACTTTCCAAGTTTCATCTCTGAGACTGTGAAATGACTTCCAAATGGTAAGCGTAGTAAACAGTATTTCCATATTAAAATAGAAAAACTATACATTGAGTATAGGGAACATAATTTTTGCTTGTAGACTGGGCTGAGCAATGAGCCCAGGACCTTGCTTCATGCTAAGCATGCATTATGCTGTGACACATATACCTGGCCTAAGAAAACAAATTTTCAATTAGATGTTCTTATTTTGCCTTGTTGTTTAAAGGGAGATGGGCATCCTGAGGTACATCATTTTCTTTTTAGATAATAAGATAAGCTGTATATACCATTTCCTTTATAAGTACCTCAGAAGGTCAAATAGTTGATTGAATATGTTCTTCCCTTGGAACATGTCTCATTTGAGTACCCAAATTTGTCACCTTCCTTTAAAAATTGGCCATTGACTACTTTAAGTTTGAAAAGCAAAGATTTGAAACTACAACATTGAAAAGAGTGGAATAGAGGTTAGAATGTAGCTCAGCGTAGTCTCAGTGCCTGTGTAAGACCTTGACTTTAATCCCCAGGAGTGAAAAATCAAACCCCCTAGACTGTGGGTGCTGTTCATGATGCTTTTATGAAGTGCAACGCACATGGTGATACATGAAAACTGGTTCATAATTCTTATGAGTCCTTATTTCAATAAGAAAAAATAGTTAAATTTGCTACCCACAATGTAGCCACCATAATTATATTTTAGGTGGTAAGTTCATTTAGTTGGGATAGCAGTCATCCTCTGCCTCCATGCAATCACCAGCCAGCCTGTGGTAAGAAAATATTCACTGCTTAAAATTCTCAGTGGACTGCATTTACTTGTACATCCAATCCAAGGACATTTGGGAACTTGGCCATTGTTGGTGTCAGAGGTCTCCTTTCTGGCTGTTACTAGTAAATTAGCATTTTATAACCAGCATCAGTTCACAAATTTGAATTTATTATATTTTAGTGAGAAAATGTTGAGTATTTTTTAACTGAGATAACATGTTCTGAGACTTCTGGGCCTTCAGTAGCAATGCCTTCAGCTCTCCTGTTTGACAGAGAGAAGGCAGAAGCTCTACATAAGCACAAGACCTCACTCATTACCAGATCTGAGGGAAAACAAGTTAACCAATTATGTCAAAGTAGTTTACAAACAGTATTTATTAGAACATTGAGATGGTCTTAATTATAGTATTGAGATATCCCTCCTTATGGTTTATAGATTTTCAGATAAGATACTAATTAGTATAGTTCAGTATTAAAAACTTCTCTTTCTATGAGCTTTGTTGAGACAAGGAATTTTACCCCATTTGCTTCATGCAACATTTCCCAATTATATAACAAAACAGAAGTGGGGGAGAAGCAGAGATGGGTTCTGCAGCTGCTTGGGAGATTTTTCTCCTTTACCTTTTCTTCCGCACTCCCAAAACACTCTTGAGGGATTGGAGGGGAAGAGAGGTCCCCAGAGATGTTGGGGATCAGTAGTTTATGAGTGTGAATGGAATGGAAGCAAGTTGGAGAAACCAGGTAGTCTTAGATAAACTCTTAGAAACAGGAACCAGTTAATTATCATTGCCACGGTTTTCTATGAAAGTCACAGGGTTTTGTAGGAGATCTGAGTTTCCATATCCTCAAGAAGCCCCATAAATCTCTTCAGTAGGCTTCTGATCCCCATACTAAATCAAGGTCTGTCTGTGATTATACAGTATAGCATTAGCTCTTCCTACACAACTACCCTAAGCAAAGTTTAGAAGTAAATCCATATAAGCCTTCTATCACCTTTCTCACCTCAGGCTCCTTAGTCTCTTCAAGGTATCATCAGTGGGCACAGGCTCATATATATGCTCTTCACCCTCTTGCCCTGGCCAAACCCACTCAGCTACCTACCAAGCATGCCTACCCCAATGACATCCTCTCTCTTCTATTTCATCCTACAAGTCCATCAAAGTGCAGGCACCTGACTCTTTCTGTTGGGCTCCTAGTCAAGCGATAAGTATGGCAATAAAGATTGAAAAAAGTAAGCAACGTTGAAGCAACATCATCACTGTAAAATTTTATTTTTATAGCTCTCCTGGATATATTTTAGGTGTCATTTCTAAGCTTATACAAATACTTTTGGATTACTACTGTTTCTTTCTAACATATCTTACATAATGAACTGTTTATGTCTTATAGTTAAAGGGATGCTTTCATCAGTCCAGAATAAAAAGTAGTCATTACTTTAGAATATTTTGACATGTAGAAATTTCTAGAAATCTATCAAAGGCTTTATTTTCATGATTATATCAAGCTCCAGTGACATTATTGGACTTTGTTTCTTTTCCTACTTAAAACTGTGCTCTTAGAAAATCATTATGGTTTTCTAACAATTGGTCATAACAAAATGCATTTAATAATCTTCAATTATGCTTGTTTGGTAGTTTCCAGTGGAGAGATCCACTTTACACTGTGCTGTGGCTGAACTTTTAACTATATTATTAATAATAGAAGGGTTGCTTGCATGTATATTTCTCCTTTCCTATTTCATCATTTGTTTACTATAGGTATTTCAATTCTTATAATGTCATTGATTTCATTGTACTTTTAAAGATTTTGAACAATGGTTCTATGTATATATGCCCTTATAATTTGAAAGAAATATAAAGAATTACTATAAGTAACTTATAATCAAGTCCCTTCAAGTGCTGCTACAAAGAAAATATGAGTGAACAATATTTTATGCAGTAATTGTGTCTAAATAAAATTTGTAGCTAGAATATGGGCAATCCCTGATGTAAGATTGTAGCTCATGAAGGAAAGCTGATGTTGTTGCTGAGGGTGGTGCCGTCAGTCTCAGAAATGGTCAGGACTGAACAGTCCATCAAACTACACTTATGCAGAAGGCATGTCGCCTTCCCTGTATACTGTTTGAGCGAGATCTATGATATATGTGACCAAAGTAACTTTCCTGTAAAGGGATTCTTAAATTATATAAGATCTCCCAAAACTCAGTGAAGTTATGCTAAGGATAAGCAAGGGGGAGGAAGCAAGTGTTCACTAACATAATGGTTTCAACCATATTATTACAGCATAGGTTATAGAATAGAATACAATAGCAGACAGCTGTGTTTAGGTAACTGGTAAAGATTGTTTCTGACATAAAGGGAATTTATATTTCAAAATCTCAGCATCCCGGTGACTTCTTTAGAAAAAAAAAAAAACTAGATTATTTTCCATTTAGTATCATATCATCTCCCTTGGGATGACATTACTGTTAGCATTCAATACTCACCTTCACTCCTGGCACTCCAGCCTATCGTGGCATCCAAACAGACACAAAGCCTTAAACTCTTGTATAAATCAGTGTTGACACATGCAGATGGGAATGTGCATGTACACACATGTATGTTTCGTTTATTCCATAGTTATTCTTTTAAAGGGTAGATTTATTCAAGATTTCACCATTGTACTGATAATTTATCTTCACAGTCATGTTTCTAGTGATGTTTTATAGTGTGGGATGTTTTAATCCCTAGAAATGAAGACACTACCAGTTTTCAAAAGTCTACAAAGAGTAGTACAAGTTTTAATAAGATTTAATGTAGAACATTTACATCCCTTATTTGGCATTATCAATCTCTCAGTGACAAAATGATTATTTAGTTTGTTGGAATTGAAGCTGTTTGAAATTTTTAGGAAGTAAATTCTTTATTAAATTTATGTTTATCCAATTAATTTAGAACAGTGAAATATTATACTTGACTTAATTATCAAATTTCTAATATATGTGCTACAAGTAGCAACATAAGTATATATAAGTATGGTAATACTAGAAATCACCCCACCAAACTTTAAGCTAGAACATGTAAGTATAAACCTAGATTGGGATCATGTTCACTTAATTTTGAGTCTTTTGCTCAAATACTATTCCTTCTATTTCCATCTGGGCCACTAAATTTAGAAAGAAACTTTTACAGGTTGTGCTGTTTCTATCTCTGCTTGTCTAATTATTTTTGACTCAATACATTAGCATCCTTCGGTTGTAGTATCCTGCCACTGGTATTTATCTTAGTTTGCTACCCCTGCTCCTTAACCAGTTTTGAAAGCCAGGCCAGGCCAGTCAATCTCTAAGGACTTTGCCTGAGTATGTGAAGGAGTGATCTAGGCAAGATTATGGATTTGAGCACATAGGTTGAGGTTGAGAGAGTCTTGGGGACAGAGCAATGTTTCAGCAGTTAAGAGTGGGATGTGTGAATTCAGCTCCCAGCACAACCAACGCTAATTCCTGCTACAGAGGATCCAATGCCTCTGGCCTCCATGAACCCTGCTGTGATTTGCACATACCCCCACACAGAAATACACACCTACATGTAATTTTTTTCGTACACATAATTTTATTTTTTTAAGAGAAGAGGAACTCTCTAACCATAATTCCTACTTATTTGGACATGAATATCAAACAGGAGTGTCCGCAAAAGAAATAATCAAAAATTTGTGGCCACTGAGGGAAAATTAGAAAGTAGAAAAAAATGTGTCCTTCAGTAAACAATTCAAAGACAGTTGTGCTCAGGGGTGCCATTTCTCATCTTTATATCTCCCAGTAATGGCTAAGTATCCTTACAGCATCTACAGCAGAGGCAAAGTAAACCTCTTAAAAAGCAAACAAACAAAATCCATGAGTTTCATACAACTGTGGTTTCTGTTCTTAAATGTCTCTGTCTTTATAAGTTGACTTTATGGACAATGCATTTGCCCCCTTAAATGAGATGGGAGCTTTGTTCCAGTCAGCATCTCTTTAGAGGAAAAGATGAAGCGAGGGGGCTGCTGAGCAAAGATGTGTAGCTGTCGGGATGTTGTGCATCCATAGAAGTCTGAATGCTGCTCTGAGGGCCTCCTTAATGAATGCAAAGATTCCAGGGAAACAAACAAACAAAATCCTTCAACAATCTTCTCTTTAAATGCTTTCCTCACCAGCTAATTCAAGGAAATACTTTCAGAAGAGCCACTTACTCTCCAAATTAAGCAAGAAGAAGCAAGGAATTTTCCTTTCTTCCCCTCCCTCTTGACGAGTTTATGGAGGCTGTTTGTTTAGTGGAGCACTTCCAACTACACAGTGCTTTCCTTATGACTGGATTCCAGCAGCAGCAGCAGCAGCAGCAGCAATTAACATTGGTTTCCTAGGCAACCATCTCCGTACCCAACTGAGAAAAACCTTCTTGACAGGAGCATTCTGTCTTAAATTGTTCTGTTTTCCCTTTTCACCAAGTGTACGGCAGACTTATTTGTCATTTCTTTTAACACGCCATTATCATGCCCACAATGCTTCAAAACAGAAACACTTAGTGGTTTTTATTTCCATATGGTTGAATTTACTGTCAATGCATATTGGTTCTCTTTTAACAAGCTGCAAAAAAAATCGACAAGGATATGTGTCCAGGCATATGCCGAATAGCTGGCATTTTGCGTTCACAGTCTGACTGGTGAACCACTGCTTGTTCGAGAAGGCCCAGCTGCTCCTGATTCAAATCCACAGGCTGCATTATCAACAACAACAATTATTCGGTCAGGCCAGTGTGACTTAAGGAACAGCTTAGAATTTTCAGAGCTCCGGAGAGGTTGTCAACTCCATCAATTTTATTCATTAACTGGGTTTCAATAGATGAGTATCACAGAAACCAATGAGTAAAGATATGCTAAGCATGTTTAAGAGTGGGAACAATAAGGCCCTAGCAATGGTGTAGTATGGATGATCTCCTGAAGGGAAACAAAGGGCTGGAACAGCTGAAAATGCTGAGCTGTGCAGTGAAGACTGGTGCAGGGTTAATTTGTATACATTTCATAAGTGGCAGGAATCTGATATACTGGTTGGTAGCCAGAGTCAGGCATCCAAGCAAGGAGGTATATTTCAAATGTTTTCCTTAAGTACTGATATATTATTTACCTCTGTGTTCCTTGGACTATATCTTCATTGGTTGTATTTATTGGACTACCCAATAATCAGCAACTTTACAACTTTGTAAAAAGGTATGAATTAGATTCAGAAAGGTTACGCTTAATGTTTTCTTTCCAGTTTATAATCAGGTCGACTCAACTGGGTTTTTTCTTCCTCTCTTCCTCCCTTTCTTCCTTCAATTATTTATTTATTTATGCATTTATTTTTACCAATTTTTTCTTACAAACTTTTCTTAGCTATATCCTGACAGTAAGACCAAGTTATTTTCATTATGTATGGAAATTCTCTCATTGTCATGTTGGCATTAATGATAAAACTAAAGATTATCACAAGGTTAACATTCAAACACTAGTCAAATACAAGTAACTTCTTAATAACTTACCTTAAAGGACAGTTATCCCATAAATAGGTAATGAGTGGATAGATTGGCAGATGGATAGATAAAGGGACAGAAGCATTAGATATATATGTAGGATGAAGGAAAATATCATACATGATTCAATGTAGGAAAATAATATGCATATGTATAAGATAAAAATCATAGTTTTTGTAATTTATTGTTGTTATTCTGATTTTATGATTGTCATGCTTCGTCTTTCATGCTTCTTTGGTACATTAATTCTTAATTTCCCCTGAATTTACCCAAACCCTAAGTGAATTTGTTTCTGTCCCAGGAGCCAGGCAATGGAGAGGCCAAGTCTACCCAGGAGAGCTCTGATTGCATTTCTGCTGGGAAAAAGCCATCTCTCACTCTGTAGGGAAAACTACAATTGCTGTCCTGTTGATACATTTCTTTGCTTCCTTAAAGGAAAACTGTAAATTAGCTAGACCAAATGAAACTCTCAGAGCCTCTGTTCATGGTCATATATTTCCAAATACACTATGAAATTTTAAATAGAACGTATATTATTTTCTATTTGAAAACTATTGCTATTTATTAAGATTCCAAACAGCTAGTTTGGTTGTTCAGTTAAACCAGTATAAAATTAACTTCTTCCTATATTATCAGATTATTCTCTTTTTTCTTTTATTAGATATTTTCTTTATTTACATGTCATATTTCCCAGTTTCCCCTCCAAAAACAAAAACAAAAACAAAAAAACAACAACAAGAACAAACCCCTGTTCCATCCCCCTCCCCCTGCTCCCCACCCCATCCTCTCCCGCTTACTGGCCCTGGCATTACCCTACACTGGGGCACAGAACCTTCACAGGGCCAAGGGCCTCTCCTCACACTGATGACTGACTTGGCCATCCTCTGCTATACATATGCTGCCGGAGCAATCAGTCCTACCATGTGTACTCCTTGGTTGGTGGTTTAGTCCCTGGGAGCTCAGAGGGTACTAGTTAGTTCATATTGTTGTTCATCTTAAGGGACTGCAAACCCTTCAGCTCTTTGGATCCTTTCTCTAGCTCCTTCATTTGTGGACCCCATACTCAGTTCAATGGATGGCTGTGAGCCTCTACTTATGTATTAGTCAGGTACTGTCAGAGCCTCTCTGGAGACAGCTATATCAGGCTGGATTGTCCTTACTTCAGTCTCTGCTCCATAGTTAGTCTCTGCAACTCCTTCCATGGGTATTTTGTTCCTCCTTTTAAGAAGGAATGAAGCGTCCACATTTTGGTCTTCTTCTTCCTGAGTTTCTTGTGGTTTGTGGATTATACTTTGTGTATTCCGAACTTCTGGGCTAATAACCACTTATCAGAGAGTGCATACCATGTGTGTTGTTTTGTGATTGGGTTACCTCAGTCAGGATGACATTCTCCAGATCCATCCATTTCCCTAAGAATTTCATAAATTCATGGTTTTTAAGAGCTGAGTATTACTCCATTGTGTAGATGTACCACAATTTCTATATCCATTCCTCTGTTGAGGGACATCTGGGTTGTTTCCAGTTTCTAGCAATTATAAATAAGGCTGCTATGAACATGGTGGAGCATATGTCCTTGTTACATGTTGGAGCATCTTCTGGGTATATACCCAGGAGTTGTATAGCTGGGTTCTCAGTACTATGTCCAATTTCTGGAAGAACCACCAAACTGATTTCCAGAGTGGTTGTACAAGCTTGCAATCCCACCAGCAATGAAGGAGTATTCCTCTTTCTCCACAACCTCTCCAGCATCTGCTGTCACCTGAGTTTTTTATCCTAGCCATTCTGACTGGTGTGAGGTGGAATCTCAGGGTTGTTTTGATTTGCATTTCCCTGATGACTAAAGATGTTGAACATTTCTTTAGGTGCTTCTCAGCCATTCGGTGTTCCTCAATTGAGAATTCTTTGTTTAGCTCTGTAGCCCATTTTTAATAGGGTTATTTGGTTCTCTGGAGTCTAACTTCTTGAGTTCTTTGTATACATTGAATATTAGCCCTCTATCAGATATAGGATTGGTAAAGATCTTTTCCCACTTTGTTGGTTGTGTTTTGTCCTATTGACAATGTCTTTTGCTTTATAGAAGCTTTGCAACTTTATGGTGTCCCATTTGTCTATTCTTGATCTTAGAGCATAAGCTATTGGTGTTCTGTTCAGGAAATTTTCCCCTGTGCCTATGTGCTTGAGGCTCTTCCCCACTTTCTTTTCTATTAGTTTCAGTGTATCTGGTTTTACGTGGAGGTCCTTGATCCACTTGGACTTGAGCTTTGTACAAGGAGATAGGAATGGATCGATTTGCATTCTTTTACATGCTAACCGCCAGTTGAACTAGCACCATTTGTTGAAAATGCTGTCTTTTTTTCCACTGGATGGTTTTAGCTCCTTTGTCAAAGATCAAGTGACCATAGGTGAAGATTATTCTTTTAAAAGTGTATTTGTTTTTTATAAAATATGGATGTTGAGAACTGAACCCAAAATCTTAGGCAAGTGAGACAAATGCCTTATCACTATATCTTTAACTCCTGGTAAATTCTTTTTCTTTATTTTTAGGTCGTGTGTGCTCTTTCTGAATTTTTCCTCCAATAATTTATTTTTAATTCCCTTTACATCCCAATCACAGCCCCCTCCCCCTCTCCTCCCAGTCTCACCTTACACATCCCTCCCTCCATTGTTCTCTTCCCTTCTGCTCAGATAAGGGGGATCCTCCCTTGGCTACCACCTGCACCCTGGCACATCTGGCCCCAGCAAAACTAGGAACATCCTCTCCCACTGAGACCCAACCAAGTAGTTCCATTAGGGGAAGGGTATCCAATGTCAGGGGACAGAGACCAAGACAGCCCCCACTTTACTAGTTAGGAGTCCCACATGAGAGCCAACCCCTGACACTAGTCATAATATTTTGCTATGCTCACAGACAGGAACCTAGCATAACTGTCTCCTGTGAGGCTTCATCCTGATAAATTCCGTTAAAAGTAAAAGTTTGTCAAGCTTTCTCAGATCACATTAAAATTATTTTCTGACAATTAGGATTAAATGTATACAAAAAATCAAATCACCTCATTCTTAAGTTTTGTCCAATTGTGAACCAAAAGTTCATTTCCAAGTTAGTTTTCCCTCAACCAAAAACAATGAAATTAAAATTTCCTGTGATTTCTTCTCCAAAATAAACTGAAACTAAATTGCTGCTCACCAATGAAACATGATACTGAGGATACAGTACGTTTTGTGTAGGAGGAATGTGACTACCCTAGCCTGAGACATGCCTTGGGTTCTCACCTCACTGTCTCTTCTTAGTCTGTTTTAAAACCGTTCATAATCAAATGGCCACAATATTAGTTTTGGCTATTTTGTATGAATACATTCTTTATGTATCAAGTTCCATTATGGTATAAACAACTAAAGTAATTCTCAGTTGATACCAACTTGCAGTCCTACACAAAAGACTGAAATACTGTTACAGTGATCAGTTATAATTTTATCACATGTGCTAATGATATTTGTACTTTTTTATTATTTTTTCTAAATAAAGAAAGCTTTAATTAGTATTTTAAAATTTTTAGTCTAGGAAAGTTAATTAACACTCAAGTACTTGGGATTCTAATTTAAAGGATACTGTTGTAAAATATGTCAAATTCTTCCAAAGTATATGAAGTAATTATGCATTTGTAAAGTTAGCAACTATAGTGTCCAGTATGGACACTATATAAACTACCTCTAGTTTATGTAAGTAATATGAACAAAAGCTTTTATGTTCATTTTCTACCCTTTCACTAAATACATTTTTAAAAAATGTGTTAAGTATCCATCCAGTCTAGCAAATAATTCAGTGACAAAGGCTTCAAGAATTGTGTGCATAGCAAAAGAAATTGCCCAGGACTGTGGGTATTTTCCAAGTAGGTAAGTGACATGTCTTAGCATAGTTCCCTGAGAGCTGTGCTAAGTGCCACGGGAGGATATTAAGTGCTAATAGGAAGACCCACCAATGATCCGGAAAACAGGGTTCCATGCTGTCCCAATGACTACTATGTATGTTATACCTCTTAGTTTACTCCCAATTTCCCCTAAAAGGCTGGGACCCTAGAAGAAAGCATTCTCAATGGATTTGTTTTAAATATTAGACTTGTTTTGAACAATTAATGTGTCTGTGAATTCTCTAGTCCTAAAGTTATTTTTTTAATACCGTTGAGCAATTCTTGACACTACCTGATTGGACTCCTGGTCATTATATGTTCTTTCATCGCCGTTTCTTTGCAGAGGAGGTGTCTGCACGGATTGTTCAAGTGGTCACAGCTGAAGCTGTAGCAGTCCTGAAGGGTGAACAAGAGAAGGAGGCCCAGCACAAGGAGCAGCCTGCAGCTCTGCCTTTAGGTAAATGAGAAGAACCTAACACAGGGCGAGCATTTGCCCTTCTCACCGCATAAAGTATCCCTGCTGAAGAGATAGAGTCTACTTTGCACATACTTTGTATATATGTCATTCACCTGTCACCTCTACTAGAAGCAGGAGAACATGTTGAGCCCTCAGTGGTTTCACTGGGATGTTTTGGCAGGTCTTAGGGTGAAGCACCTGATCTTAGACATGATGGGCCTCCTTTTATTTATTAAATAGGGATTTTATGACTCCGTGCACATAAAGAAAATGAACTGAAACTTCAGTTACAAATGACGGTCTCTCCTCAAGGGTTCATCAACACAGATCCAGTAGCTAGAGATCTGATAGAGTCATCAGTGACTTGAATCACATAGGAGAAACTGACCTTGTGGTTTGAGAGTTGACCACATAGCTCATCTAAGGGCACTTCAATAGCCTTGCCCTTTCCCATAGTCATAAATGTCCTTCAGTGCTATGGTGGTATGTAACACATAATCACTGAGAAGGGCACTCAGCCAAGGTTGGCTGCCATGCACAGAGACATAGATTGATTCAGAATTTAAATATAGATATGTAAGTAGATTCATAAATATATAGATGATAGATAGGTTATAGATGCAATGATAAATTACAGTTTCATAAATGATTGATTGATTGATTTTATAGATAGATACATAGCTAGATGATAGGCACAAATACATGGAAGACTGAATAGCTTGATATATAGATACATATACAAATTATAGATAGAGAATTGATAGATAGGTAGGTAGATAGATAGATAGATAGATAGATAGATAGATAGATAGATAGATAATGGAGGAAGACATTTTAGGATTCAGTGTATTTACTTCATAGATACATGTGCCTGATATGTCAAATAGTATGGCTTCTAAATCCTAAAAATATTTTCTAATTTCATATAGTTCAATGTATCCTTAATATTTGTTTTCCTAATTAAGAGTTCTTAAAATGTCCACTAAAAATAAACCATAAGAATTTCTTTCTTTCCTCGACTAAGAACCTAGAATATAGTATGTGTCAATCTGGGTATCTTGATTATCAGGGACTATCTCGTGAGTAGAAATGGAAAAGGTTCCTAACTTAAAACATTAACCTTTAATCTAGCATTCACTCCTGTTCTTTGTTACTCTGCAATAAAACCCAAGTTTTAAAATGTGAAGTCTTAATAATATGTGGCACAAATTTCAAAGAGTCAAGGAACGAAACACTGTTGTCACAAAGCGACCGCTACTAAGTCAACCACTGTATTGTGAAACTTCAGTTCTCACAGTTTATAAAATAGATTCAGCTACTGGCATTAATTGAGAACTATTTTCCTTGAAGTCTTTTCCCTGCCTAGGAAGGTCATGAGGAAGGTAAGTGTCCCGGAGGACATCAGAGGTGGTTCAGATCCTCTCCCACCATACTAATTCACTGGGACACCAAAGCTCAACTCTCACTCGTTGGGTAGAGCTTGTCTGATGACTGCCATAGTCTGTACCAACTTCACTTTTCTTTTCCAAACACAAAAGAGAAAGGAAATTTCATCTTAAACTGAGGGCAAAGTGTTATTCAACATGTTTATCAAATAACATTCTATGAATAATCAATATAATATCTATTTCTAGACCTAGCAGAACACTCAAAGATAGTTGTTTTTTTAATTAGACTATTCTAATCCAAACCACAATGCTTACCTGGATGTATTTTAATGTGGTATCTCAGGACTAAATGAAACACTTTATTAATTTTACACCTACAACTTGTGACAGAATTTGTTTTCACGTGTATCTAATTCATTTTTATGGAGAAAATGGTTTTAAAAATACAGAGTGTTTATCTTCTAAGCTGTTAACATGTAAATCGTGTAAAAGATAGAGTTCCGTGGGAGCCTGTTTGTAGACTGGAAGGCCACTGGACTGACTGAATTAATTATTCTATCTCATTTCTCCATGTGTGACCTGTAGCAGCGGAAGAAACAGCGAATCTGCCACCTTCCCCACCACCGTCGCCGGCCTCAGAGCAAACAGCTGCCGGGGAGGAAGGTAAGGGCTTTTGGCCTTTCAGGGTTGAGTCTTTCAGAAAGGAACAAATACTAAACTCTAGTCCACATCCAGGGATGCTGGAGCCAGGTAATAACGCAGACCCAAGTTGATACTGCTTCAGATAATCAAGAAGAAAATAAGCATGTGGCTGAAAGCAGAATCACTTTTCTACATTAAAAAAAAAAAAAGATTAGGAATATGGTGAATATTAGATAAACAGGAACATCGACTGTGTGAAGAAAACTTTGCGTTCAAGTAGCTAGAATCATTATAAGCAGCTAACTTAATGTGGAGATGTTGGACAGGCATGATACAGTCCTCTTATGACTGAAAAGAAATAACAGATAGAACCCCTGTGACAGTGGGAGTCAGTATTTTCTTATGGAAGCGTCGGAAATTACGTATTCTGCTCACTTTACATTGCTGAGAACTTCCCCAGGCCCTGCCCCATAGCAAACACTCAACACTCATATTAATGAATACAGCACAAAGCTTATGAATGAACAGATACAGAGAGCAGGGAACCAGAAGCTAGGAGAGCATGGCTGCTTCCCCACTGAGACCTGCTACCCTCCATGAATACATTCATGCACTTACACCACCACGTCAGCATTTTAGCTCTCATTGACAGTCAGAGGGATGCTTTGAAGCACATTCATTCAGAATTTGAGATGAGAGGCGCCCGATTACACTGCGGCGGGCCTTTTGCTTGGAGTACACATGGAGGCTGGCTGAGCTAAGTAAGAGGAATACTGGTGGCTTGCTCTCATTCTCAGTCTCATACCCTAAGACCATTTTTATTTCTTTTCTTCCTCATTTACTCTTCTTTTTGTTGTCGCTTCATATCATCATGTAAAAGATGCACATTGATCACTAAATATTTAGCATCTTATAATTTGTAATGATTCACTTCAATATTTCCCAAATACAAGAAGCTAGATTTCTCAGCTATATATTGTTAACTCTGAGATATATTATTTTTAGTCACAGATTTATAAATACTACCTTTTTGAGCAAGCCTTTTCTTAATTAAGACTACCCTCTTCCTGACTTAATACTTGAAATAACGTTAATCAAGCAAAATCACTATATGATGGGGGAAAAAAGATTTGGCAATTGTAGTTAGTGTGTAACATCTCTTGGTTATTAGTTAATCTCCTTAAATGTGCTTTATGATATCATTCATACATCTGAAAGATTCTCTTTGGACTTTGTATTTGGTCATCTGGGTCATATTTACTGAACTCCTAAAGTGAGTGTCCCAGGGACTTTCCACATTCTGAGCAAATACTTGAGACCAAAACCTACATAATCCCAGCTTTCAATAAGAAAACTACATAGAGAACAGGAATGCAGTAAAAAGGCTTACAAATATTTCAACTGGATTATCCTCATGAACAATAAGGACAACCGCCTCCAGAAAACAGCTGGCTCCAGAAAGAACAGCAAGGGAATCCTCCTTTTACTCTATGGCTAGTTCCAAAATAAGAGAAAATATTGGTTTATCACAGATAAGAAAGGCAGTGTGCAGAGGAAACAGGACACACAGTTGGATGCTGATATATGAAAAGATTCCATGTTCTAGGGCAGGAGACCATGTCTACCGTATAGGGAGAAAGGGAGAAAGGCTTAAGGAAATGGGGAGAGGGTGGTAACCAGTTTGAGCCAAGGGCCTAGGTTTCATTCTAGATGCAGCAAGAAGCTATGTGTGACAATTGTATACTTCTCAGGTCATTGACAATGTTTCTGAGCTCCTACTTGAAACCATTAGAGTGCCTGAAAATCCTCCTAACCCAGAAAGAACTACGGTGTTGACTGAGCTGACCCACTCCAAAAGTCTGCTGAAGGTAGAATTATTATTGACTCCTCTCACTCAGTGGGAGTTGTAGCAGAAAAGGAAGTGGATTCCTCCTGCCCATCCGGGGATCCACCTAATGTCTTCCTTCCAGAAAACACAATGAAGAAGACATGGACTCCCTTTCATCTCAGGGTTACTCAGTTGTCAGCTTTCTAGGGTGTAAAGAATTGCCTTCCTCAAATCATCCCCTATAATCAGAGAAGACACTAGCTCCCTTCTCATCAATTCAGAGTTGCTTTCCAACCTTCTTTTGTATTTTCCATTTATTTTTTTTCAAAAGAGACATTAAAGTACATAAAGATCTAATGATAGGTCACCGTCTTTTGATTGACATAAAAACATACATGTATGTTTATTAATTAAAAGGCACATGATAATCTCATCTTTACTATGTGAAAGGATCTGTTGATCCTTTATCTCAAACCACAAAAAAATTAATGTTCAACAGTAACAGATTTCTTTAAAAAAATAATAGCTTAAAAAAACAGCTGGTGATAAGCCCCAAGAAAAGAAGGAACTGTTTGATTTCTTAATCAAGTTTTCAATGAGATCCTAAAGACTCAGCCTTGGTATGCTGTTCACAGCAGATCTCCTGGGCAAAGGAAGAGGTGGACTTCACTGCTTTGTCTACGAGATTATTTTTCTTCCTAAACACAGTCTATCACAGCAGTTTTAAGGGCATAAGGACAGCCACAGGCTGACCTTGTATAGAAATTGAAAGAGCATGCTTATATTCAGAATGAGTAAATGGGTGGCTCTAAGAACATACTTCCTTCTTCTTAAATATCAGAAATTTAAAAAAAAAAAATCCCTTCCCAAAGGGAAAGTTTATGCTGAAAATAATTTGATATTCATCACTTTATAGACACCCATGTATTGTAATTAATGTAATATCAGTATTCCTAGAATGTGTGCCTATTGCGGGATACATTGAGATTTTATTGAAAGAAGAATTTGACAAATACCTCACCTAAGAAGACGACCACGGTACTGCTCTGCAGGGCTCTATCAGTTAGAATGTCTTCTCACTAGCTGTCCTACCTCCTTGATCTGGCCATAACAGTAATCCTTTGGCCTGAGATGTTAGAATGTGGGCGCCTACACAAATATAAGAATCTACTCTGAACCAGGGGTCCTTCTGCCTTGTCAGGTTGCCTTCAGATAAGAATTCTGTTAGAAGCAACTGTTCTTATCTCAATTTTTATGAAACTTCTCCCAACTACTTACTTTATTCCTCATTCGTGCATCCACTCATTCGTTTGTTTTTAATTATTTACCCATCCCTAATGGGTGGTGACCGAAAGCATCTGCCATATGCAGTTCACCTTTCTAACAAATGAGACTCTTGCACTAGTCATACTTAGCCATCCCCCTCTCAACTATCCTCCCTCCCCAGTCCAACCCCGTACACCACTTCCTGGCTTAGCTCTGGAGTTTGCATCATAGATGCTATTTACTCACAAGTTCTGAGCAGAAACTTGAAGTTCTTAGAGCATCCAGCCCTAGGAGAGGTCTGGACTTTGCCAAGTGTCCCTTAGGAGACTGCCTTAATGAAAAGATAGAGACTGAGGAGAAATGATCTTTCCACTGGAGCTGTTAGAGCTCCATACAAACCCATAGCTGTTTCTGCCATTCTGGGATTAGGGATAAGTGTTTGTAATAGAAAACTATCACTTCTTTTGAGTTATTACAGACTTCTGTGCTTTTTTTATGGGTTGGCACTTAAAACAGGACAAGGATGACCACAGAGGCCGAATACTTCAGCAAAGTCGAAACATCCTTGAGTACCTACCTACCCATCGCCTCTTCACTACCAGCTCTCAGTTCTCAGTGTTGGTGCTTGTGTTGTAGTCTTCTTTGCTTCCCAGAAAGCGAACGTTGAAAAGCAGAGAAATGTATATCTCACTTTTACTTACTTGATGGCCCATGACGTTGGTTGAGCAGCTTAGACATTTTATAAGTAATTTGCATTCATTAGAAGCCTGAGGGGGGGTCACTGGGGAATATATGACTGACAGGGACACATAGCAAGCCAAGAACTAGTCTCTGTTGCAGACCAGATCCTGTAAAACTGTCTGCTCAGCTGCTACTAAGCATAGCAAATGTCATGGGGTTCTCTCCCATGGTATACTAAATACCACGGCTGACAAGTTTCTGAGCCACTAGCCAGAAACAGCTTCCATGGAACTATCAATAACTGGTTGGCTAACTAATAACTAACATGTTGAAAAGATTAAAAGCATTCTGTCTCTAAAGTATTATTTTAACATACTCATACTTTCAGACCCATTACCAGTTGCCAATACTTGGCTGCTGAACAAAGTTACAGTCCTTAAAATACAGTGAATTTGCAAAACAGTGCCATAATACCTCGTTTAAAGTTGAAAGGCTCACTGCACAGAGAGATACTTAATAGGTTTTGTTTCTGTTCTGAGGGTGACAAACTTTAGCTTGGGTCTAGCTATGAGTGATAGTGATTAGTGATCACCCTAGTAACTTGGCCATAAGTCTGACAGACAGCATCTATATCAAAAGCCAAATGGGGTCCATTCAAAATGATCCTAACTCTCATTGACTCATAGAGGAATCCAAATATTCCTAAGCAGACTAATCTACAATGCGACCTTAAAGAAATGTATTACTTTCTAGTTGAAATCATTAACCAAAACTTAAATTAACCAAAATGCTAAGCATTTATATATGACTAGATGATCCAAGTTTAAAACAGAAGCCTTTTCCCCAATAACTGATCGTACCATGATATCCCAACAATGTTTCTCTTCCTTCATTTCTATTGTACTGATGCATGGCTTAGAATTCACCAGCAGGAAGGAGATTCTTTCAAAGAATGCATTTGTTTTGTGATACTTTGTTTCTGTTCCAATATTTCCTTGGTTATTCTGAAAGACTGGAGGGGAAGTGCAGATAATTTCTATTTCTCAGAAGGGGCCTCAGTGTTTTTTGTTTGTTTGTTTGTTTGTTTATTTTCTTAGATCAATGACAAAATTTACTAAGCAGTAGTTTAAATTAAGTACCCAGCAAAGCATGCACCGTTCACTAGCTCCCATCATCCATCAGCTCGGTCTGCCTCAGCCCCTCCCATCCAGCTGTGCTGCTGTGGTGACCTTCTGTGTCCTTCTGCAGGTGTCTGTCTCATCTGATCTCATGTCTGTCTTGTCCAGTTCACCCTGCAGTTTCTTCCTGTGTGTCCGTTTGTAGATGAAGGGGCTGAGGATCAAGTGGGCCCTCTACACAGGTTCCCCAGCCACGAGTCTGCCACCAGCGGGGAGAGGCGTAGGCTTCTAGCCCCCTCCATCTCCGTGTCTGTGCCTGATGATGAGCCTTACAATTCCGATGAGGAGTACTATGAGCATCCTTTATTCAGCTCAGAGTGGACTAGTGTGCCCCCCAGTGTCACAGCGCAGAGCGCGCAGGCGCACTTAGGCCAGGAGAAAGGTGAACATGAGCATGGTGCCCTTTTGCTCCTCCTCCCCAGCCTGCATCTCTGTCCATATACATTGCCATGTTCCGTGTGCTTTCGTGTGGGGGGCGGTGGGGAGCATCAGCCTGTATTATCCACATGAAAGTGAAGTCCCTATATAAGGATTTATCCACCAGAATGCCTCAAATTGATATAAAAGACATTTGTAACATGAAACAACACTTCCTTTCTTTTCTTTTCTTTTTTTTTTACTATTGTTCCTATGGATGGGAAGGGAGAAGAAAAGGGAACAAGAAATAAATCAAAGTAGGATTCTTTTTGTTTCTTTCAAGTATATTATTCGGTAAGAACATATTATATTTACCCAAACTGAAGAAAATGATCCTAATATTATTTGTTTTCCCCCTTGGATATGGACTATTATGAGGGCCAGCCTTAAATAGAAGTCACCTTTTTACTACTATATTCATATACTTGATCTTCAAAAAAAAGAGAGAAGAAGAAGAAGAAGAAAGAACCTACTTAGAGCAGGAAAAATGCTATAGGGTGAATTTATGTCTACATGTCAATAAGTCAGAGACTGTGGAGGCTTCCAAGACATCTGTATCCCACCATGATCACCTGAGCAGAGCCGGGAGGCAATGAAGGATTTGACTAACAGCCTTTGTTCCATAAAGTTGTTCACTACCTGTGCATAACTGAATATCCTGAAAGGGATATTAAGTGATGGTGAGCCACTACCTGTTTAATTTCAACACGGGAGATACATACATACATACATACATACATACATATGAAAGTACAACTAAAATAAGGCTTAGACAGCCATGATCTCAGTTGAGGACAGTGGCTTGCTGGGTACAGAAGAACTTCTCACGTAGGATAATATGTAGTGATAGGACATGGGACAGGCAATGCCAAGGCAGCAAGGAGTCCATTCACAGCTCACCAGGCACATTCATGACATGGAGCATCTCACAAAGTCCTTTCTAAAACCAGTGAGCTCCAACAGTTCTGACACCCTCAGAACTATATCCAGCATCATATATCCTTTCCACAGAGTCAACTAAAAGTGAGAGAATTCTGTGGGAAGTTTGTAGTTAAGAGATAGGTAAAGGGGACACAAACAGACCTAATTCAAAATTTAAAATGTTCATGCCAAAATATTACATGGGTTTGAAAACCTGTAAGTTAACTTGGCTATATTTCATTAGTAAGTTGGTCTTGGGTGAAGTTAGATACATTTAAAGTTCTTTGAACTAGAATCAAAATCTATACACTATAAAGGAATTCCTAGATAATAAGGAAGAATTGGAATTTTTAAAGTGTCCCTTACAAATTTAAATTACAAATACACAAATATCTGCATGGGAGCTGGAGAGATGGCTCAACAGTTAAGAGCACTGACTGTTCTTTCAGAGGTCCTGAGTTCAGTTCCCAGCAACCACATGGTCGTTCATAGCAATCTATAATGTTATCCGATGCCCTCTTCTGGTGTGTCTAAAGACAGCAACAGTTTACTCATATACATAAAATAAGTAAATTTAAAAAAAAAAACAAATATCAAAAAAATAAATACCTGTGTGGTATATGCCTGAAGATAGATGAGGCAGTTCTCCCGTTGTTCAAGGTGTTAATATTTCTTTAAAGAGAAAATTCCTTCCCTTCCTATCTGTAGTGTTTCCCACAGGGCCTTTTGCACAATGTCCAATTGTTGAGGGAAATACCGTTAAGAAAGGTCCCACTGCAGACTTCTAAAACAGCTTCCTTTCATTTATCAACGGGTAAAGTGGGTTTACTTATTTTTATGGAGATTTGAGTTGTAAATGAGAGACAAATGAATAAAATAATTCAGTGCCTTCAGACGCTATTTGCATTTAAAGGCTGACCTTTCTCTTCTTCCTGTGTTATTTACACTTTTGGGGGATATTTTTGGCAGTCTGGATGCCTCTTGGTCATCTTTCCTTAGTGATTTTGTTTTGAATTACATAGAAAGATTGTATTGCTGTTATGGACATATTCTCTTAGTAACTATTACTGGAACTATTGCTGACTAAGTACTATGAAAAAAATTGTACATGAGGAAAACATACTTTCGTAAATGATAAAGTTTTGAAGTTAGAGGGTATTCTACTTCCAGTGGTTATTTTCCTGAGTATCAATAATTCAATGGAGACAATGTAAGTTGACTTCTATAGCCCTTCCTTAGAAATATTATATCGAGTGCTCTGATGGATCCTGTGATGAGGGTTAAGCAACTGGGTAGGTATCACTTTGAGGCTAAGTTCTTTTTTTTTTTATTCCTAAAATTGTTTTACAAAGATTATACATTTTTAAACAAAGCAGTTGAGAATTCTTATGTAGGGACTTCCTCCATTGGAGAAAACAGCTTCTGTCTAACCAATAAGAAGGCCTTTCTCAGCACAGCAGTACATCTTTCTTCTCACTACCATGTGTTGGGGCAACACCATCATCTCTAATACCCAGCAAGCCATCCATCCCCATGGCTCATTGTACTGCCATTCCCACTAACGATGATTAAACCACAAAACCCTTTCAGCTCTCGAGATTTAAAATGTGGAGTCCAGCCTTTTAATTAGAGTTTTAAAAGGCCTTTCTATCAGCGTATTCTACATCATAGTTTTCCAGAGAGTACATAATGTGTCTGTCATTCGGTTATTAACTTGCTCATCCAGATGGGAAAGGAAAATACGCCTGATGTGGTGGAGAGTTTATACAAATGGAGCTGAAAGTGTTCCATGAATAATATTTCTGTCCTTTCGTGTGTTGTTCTGTGGTCATGATGTCAACATCTTTTTCATCCCCAAGAAGAAGAAACTCTAGAGGGTACAGTGGCTGAGGAAATGAAGCCTGCTGCCCTTCCTGGGAAAGAGTGTGGGGCTGCTAAACCCTCAGACAACCCCGAGGGCCTCAGTGAGGGCGGAGCAGAATCTAGCGCAGAGGCGCAGATAATTCCAGAAGACAGTGCCCTGGCAGGGGCTCCTCATGAGAAAAGTGTTAAAGAGGTCACGGAAGTGGCTCCAGAAGTAAAAATCCCTTCCTCTGCCAAGGAAGGTGTGTGTCTGTCAGGATTTGCATGTGTGCTGCAAATGCTGCTGCGCTGCCATGGATCTCACCAAGTGAATGCCCTTTCCAATGCTGGTCCACCCCGCTGGGTCTTCTCATGATCATAAGACCACCATTTCAGGCTTCAAGAGCAGAGAGTGTGGCTTGTGCAGGTGCTATGAGAGCTTGGTTGTCCCCCCTCCCAACTTCCCCCGCTGCTGCTGATTGTCCTTTGCCATGATACAATACGCTTTGCTGCAGGCTGATGATGCTGTGTGAACTCTTCTTGGTTTATCCCCTCCCTCCTCATCGCCAGTGTTTGCCAGTCACATTGCTAATACATGTATTATTTTGTTTTTATGTTTTGAGACAGCAATCCATATACTTTTCTTTTCAGACCCTAGAGCTGGATTTTCGCACACTCAGGCTTAAATGAGAGGATTGCTTTTGTTTGCAGTCGCAGAGTGCTTTGTTTTTATGCTTCCGCAAATGCTGGTTTGGTTTCCTTCAGAGACCCTGTTGGTGCTCCACTTGTCATTGTCTCTCCAGGGCAGCCAACCCCTTTATCATGCCTGTGTCGCCTGAGTTTCCATTCATCTAGCCTTCATTACAAGTTTAAAATATTTTGTTGCTCTCATTACAACAGGACACACAAGCCTATCAGATCATAATAAAGCCATCCTTCAAGAAAGTCACTGTCAAATTGTCTCCAGATGACACCTAGCTCTAGTGACCACAGGAAAAGATTTAAAATAGAACGGGGACACTGGAAACTCTTGCATTGGCATATCAATAAAATCAAGAGTGAGCCATTTATTTGATGTAAAGATTATCTGGGGCCAATACTAGCCAGTATGTTGCTAGCTGGCCATGTCCAGGGAATGAAATCAGGACCCTGGGGATATTATAATAGTTGACCCTTGAAAAATGTCTTGCTCTTGTGACTTCCCATTATAATCTAGAAGCCATGCTGGGAATTAAAATTTTAGATTGTGTGCCTACAGGTTCATCAATTCTTAGGTCATGTATATAAAATTGACATCAAATATTTATTTTAATCTCTGCTATCTTCTAAAAATTTTATGGCAGTAACTTTTAGTTTGCCCATATGGATCCTTCTAATTTTTCACCAAGTACCTAAAACTGTTAATACTTCTATCATTATGTATTTATTGGCATTTTCCCTACAACCTTCCAGTTTACTTTTCAAGTGAGAAATTTGCACTATTTAGTAAATATCCTTCATAGACAAATTCTAGTGCCCTATTTGTCTAGTTCCTCAATGTGAATTAATTTCAACTTTCATTAATGGAATGAAGATGATTCTTCATTTTCCAAGTAATTATGCACTATACACTGTTTAGACCAAATAAACAAAAATGATAAGTAGCCTGAGACCAACTCTTTCTATAACTCATTTAGAACAGGACTTCCCTCAGTGCTAGGACATACAGATTCCAGTCCTGACATCCTCATGCTCATTTTTCAGTGGGCAGCATGTTTGCATGGTCCATAGCTTCTCTCTTACCCTCCCATTCATTTCCTATCTGTAAATATGATTTTAAGCTAAGTGCCAGAAAGCTGTTGCCTATTATCTGATTTGAAAATCAACTCGATTACTTCAGATTTACTTACAGCCTCGAAGATGGAATTCCCTGAGCAGCAGAAATTGCCTTCCTCATTCGCTGAGCCTTTAGACAAGGGAGAAACAGAGTTTAAGATGCCAAGTAAGCCTGGTGAAGACTTTGAACACGCTGCCTTAGTTCCTCAGCCAGACACAAGTAAAACTCCCCAGGATAAAAAGGATCTCCAAGGCATGGAAGGAGAAAAATCACCTCCCGTTCCATTTGCGCAGACTTTTGGTACCAACCTGGAAGACATAAAACAGAACACAGAACCAAGCATAGCAGTTCCTAGCATTGGCCTCTCGGCAGAGCCCCTAACTCCAAAAGAGCCGAAAGACTGGTTCATCGAGATGCCCATGGAATCAAAGAAGGATGAATGGGGTTTAGCTGCCCCAATATCTCCCGGCCCCTTGACACCTATGAGGGAAAAAGATGTGCTGGAGGATATGCCAAGATGGGAGGGGAAGCAGTTTGACTCCCCCATGCCAAGCCCCTTTCATGGTGGAAGTTTCACTCTTCCATTAGACAGTATGAAGAATGGGAGAGTTACAGAAGGGCCACAACCCTTTGCCCCTGTCTTCTTCCAGTCAGTTGACAAAGTGTCTCTGCAGGACACCAGTGGTCTCGCTGCTTCCAAAGAGAGTTCTAAAGATGAAGAGCCACAGAAAGATAAAGCAGACAAAGTGGCAGATGTTCCCATCTCAGAAGCTGCCACTTTACTGGGAGATGTTCAAACTCCTGTTGTGGAAGGCTATGTTGGGGAGAACATTCCAGGAGAAGAAAAGGGCACCACAGATGAAGAGAAAAAAGACACTTCTGCACCCAGCGTACAGGAACCTACGCTCACTGAAACTGGACCCCAGACAAAGCTTGAAGAGAAATCAATGGTTTCTGTGGAAGAAGCTGTGGCAAAAGAAGAAGAGTCCTTGAAATTAAGGGATGACAAAACAGATGTAATTCAGATTTTCACCGAGCATTCTTTCTCCAAGGAAGACCAGAAAGGCCAGGAACACACAATCGATGAGTTAAAACAAGATTCCTTCCCTATAAGTCTGGAACAAGCAGTTACAGATGCAGCCATGACCTCTGAGCCAGAGGCAGTAAGTGAAAGGAGAGAAATCCAGGGACTTTTTGAAGAGAAAACAGCTGACAAAAATAAGCTTGAAGGAGCTGGGTCTGCAACAATAGCTGAGGTCGAGATGCCATTTTATGAAGATAAATCAGGGATGTCCAAGTACTTTGAAACATCTGCATTGAAAGAAGACGTGACGAGAAGCACTGAGCTGGGCAGTGATTACTACGAGCTGAGTGACTCCAGAGGAAGTGCCCAGGAATCCCTTGATACTATATCTCCCAAGAACCAACAGGATGAAAAGGAACTTCAGGCAAAAGCCTCCCAGCCTAGTCCTCCCCCACAGGAAGCAGGGTACAGCACTCTTGCCCAGAGTCATACACCCGATCATCCATCCGAGTTACCTGAAGAACCAAGTTCTCCTCAAGAGAGAATGTTCACTATTGACCCCAAAGTTTACGGGGAGAAAAGGGACCTTCATAGTAAGAATAAGGATGATCTGACACTTAGTCGAAGCTTAGGGCTTGGCGGAAGGTCTGCCATTGAACAAAGGAGCATGTCCATCAACTTGCCTATGTCTTGCCTTGATTCCATCGCCCTTGGGTTTAACTTTGGCCGGGGCCATGATCTTTCCCCTCTGGCTTCTGATATTCTAACCAACACTAGTGGAAGCATGGATGAAGGAGATGATTACCTGCCCCCCACCACACCTGCCGTGGAGAAGATCCCATGCTTTCCAATAGAGAGCAAAGAGGAAGAAGACAAGACAGAACAGGCAAAAGTGACGGGAGGGCAAACTACCCAAGTGGGAGCACCCTCTGAGTCACCCTTCCCAGCCAAAGAATATTACAAAAATGGTACCGTCATGGCCCCTGACCTGCCTGAGATGTTAGATCTGGCAGGAACCAGGTCCAGATTAGCTTCTGTGAGTGCAGAGGCTGAGTTGGCCAGGAGGAAATCAGTTGCATCAGAGGCTGTGGTTGCAGAGAGTAGTACCGGTCTGCCACCTGACCCTGACAAGAGCCAAGTCACTGTAAAACCAGACAGTCAACTCGAAGACATGGGATACTGCGTGTTCAACAAGTACACAGTCCCTCTCCCATCACCAGTTCAAGACAGTGAGAATTTGTCAGGAGACAGTGGTTCGTTTTATGAAGGAACCGATGACAAAGTCCGTAGAGATTTGGCCACCGACCTTTCACTAATTGAAGTAAAACTTGCAGCTGCTGGAAGAGTCAAAGATGAGTTTACTGCTGAGAAAGAGGCCTCTCCACCCACTTCTGCTGACACATCAGGACTGAGTAGGGAGTTTGACCATGACAGGAAAGCGAATGACAAGCTGGACACTGTCCTAGAAAAGAGTGAAGAGCATATTGATTCAAAAGAACATGCTAAGGAGTCAGAAGAAATCGGGGATAAAGTAGAACTCTTTGGATTAGGTATAACCTATGAGCAAACCTCCACAAAAGAACTGGTAACAACTGGTAAAGATACGTCACCAGAGAAAGCAGAGAAAGGTCTCAGTTCAGTGCCAGAGGTAGCTGAGGTCGAACCAACCACAAAAGCTGATCAAGGTCTAGATTTTGCTGCAAAGAGAGCCGATCAGAGTCAGTTAGATATAAAAGTCAGTGACTTTGGGCAGATGGCTTCTGGGATGAATGTAGATGCTGGGAAAGCCATAGAGCTTAAGTTCGAGGTCGCTCAGGAGCTGACTTTCCCATCCGAAGCACCTCAAGAAGCAGATTCGTTCTTGGGTGTTGAGTCCGGCCACACCAAGGAAGGCGTCAAAGTCAATGAAACAGAAGTCAAAGAGAAGGTGGCAAAGCCAGATTTGGTGCATCAGGAGGCTGTAGACAAAGAAGAGTCCTATGAGTCTAGTGGTGAGCATGAAAGCCTCACAATGGAGTCCCTGAAGCCTGATGAGGGCAAGAAAGAAACATCGCCAGAGACGTCACTGATTCAAGATGAAGTTGCCCTCAAACTGTCGGTAGAAATCCCCTGCCCACCTCCAGTTTCTGAGGCTGATGCAACCACTGATGAGAAGGCTGAGGTCCAAATGGAATTTATTCAACTGCCAAAGGAAGAGAGCACAGAGACTCCGGATATACCTGCCATACCGTCTGACGTCACCGAGCCACAGCCTGAAGCAATTGTGTCTGAACCAGCAGAGGTTCCAAGTGAGGAAGAAGAGATAGAAGCTGGGGGAGAGTATGACAAACTGCTCTTCCGCTCAGATACGCTCCAGATCTCCGACCTGCTGGTCCCAGGGAGTAGGGAGGAGTTTGTAGAGACTTGCGCAGGTGAGCACAAAGGTGTGGTGGAGTCCGTTGTAACCATCGAGGATGATTTCATCACCGTAGTACAAACCACAACTGATGAGGGGGAGTCGGGGTCCCACAGTGTACGCTTTGCAGCTCCAGCTCAGCCTGAGGAAGAAAGGAGGCCACACCCTCACGAGGAAGAGCTTGAAGTCGAGATGGCAGCAGAAGCCCAGGCGGAACCCAAGGATGGCTCTCCAGATGCTCCAGCTACCCCTGAGAAGGAAGAGGTTGCATTCTCAGAATATAAAACAGAAACCTACGACGATTACAAAGACGAGACCACCATTGATGACTCCATTATGGACGCAGACAGCCTGTGGGTGGACACTCAAGGTGTGCCTCTCTTTTTTCAATCTTCTCCCAAATAAGACCCAGTAGTCTAGTGGGAAATTTGGGTTTCACTTTAAACATTTAAAGAATATATATATAGAGAGAGAGACTAGATATATCGTCTCTATTTACTTTACATTGTGTTGCATATGTGAAGGGTTTTGTACATCTCTCACTAATGTTCTCACTCTTCTTGTTACTATGGTTTGCTTTGATCCGCAGATGATGATAGAAGCATCTTGACAGAGCAGTTAGAAACTATTCCTAAAGAGGAGAGAGCTGAGAAGGAAGCTCGGAGACCGTCTCTCGAGAAACATAGAAAAGAAAAGCCTTTTAAAACCGGGAGAGGCAGAATTTCCACTCCTGAAAGAAAAGTAGCTAAAAAGGAACCTAGCACGGTCTCCAGGGATGAAGTGAGAAGGAAAAAAGGTTCATTTAACAATCACTTCTTTTAAAATGTGTGGTTTTTATTTTAAATTAATTTGTTATTGCTCTTTTGACAAAGCAACTTGCCTAACTGGTTACTTATAAAAAAAATCTTGTTCATTTTTTTTTTCATTCCAAGTGTTTACTTTCTTTCCTGATGGTATGCTTCTTTTGTGTTTTCTTATTCATAGCAGTTTATAAGAAGGCTGAACTTGCTAAAAAATCAGAAGTTCAGGCCCACTCTCCTTCCAGGAAACTCATTTTAAAACCTGCTATCAAATACACTAGACCAACTCATCTCTCCTGTGTTAAGCGGAAAACCACAGGTGACTGTTTAATTCTGCAATGTGGCTGGCAAACATAGATGTGGATTTTTTTTAAGTCTCATTACTGTAGAAGCTTCCTCATTTTGTTTTACTTCCAAATCTCAGCAATCATGAACAGTTTCGCTATTAAGTGTCTTGTATCATTATTCTTTTTTTTTTCCCTCCCTGCAGAAGAGGTCATGACCATCTGTTTCTTTGTCATGCTCAGACATAGCAGTGCGTGATTGTATCTTGGCATTGTGCTCTATTGTCACGTTCTGGGGATCCCTATTTTCATTCTGTGTGTTTGGTTAGAGGATGGCGATGAATTTAACCGTGGTATGCATTCTCATTATTTTGCTTATTTATCTCCTCCATGCTTAAATCCATGTATATTTGTCCTATTTTCTCTGTTTTTACTGCCAAATCTGTTACTGATGTTGACTTTACTGAGACAATGTATACTGACTTAGACTTTGGAAATGAGAAAAACCCTGAAGTAAGACTAATTTGCGAGATTATTTTTCTTTAGATGGAAAGAAAGAAGAAGAAAGAAACTGATGTCTGTCCTATCAGATTTTATTCTTCATGTTCAAAGTGAACACCTTTTCACTCTCCTGTGCTTCATCTTTGAGATTTTCTTAAAGATGTTCATCCAAACTGTCAAATGTTCAAATATAATTCAGTGTGCAGAAATATAAGTTAAAACTCCAACTCCCTTAAGACTGAGTTAAATTGCACATAAATCTGTTTTCTATAATTTCAGCACTGGGGAGGCAGAGGAAGGTGAATCTATAGTTAGATCTCTGGTGTGAGTCCAGCCTAGGATATACTGAGAGAACTGGACTGCGTATGAGTGGGGAAAGAGACATGTTTTGCCTTCTACTTATTTCTGTCTCTCCCAAATATACACAACCATAAACTTAAAAATCTAATAGAAGAAAAGATTAAAACATGGGAGAAACGATCAGAAAATGAGCTGTAACAATAGCTTTATTTTTATAAACACTTACTCTTCTTACAGAACACCCGAGTTTGGTTCTCAGCACCCACATGTCAGTCTATAACATATATACCTCTAATTCTGAAAGATTCAACCATGTCTTCTGGCCTCTGTGTACACTGTACATATTTTGTATACTTATATTCAGGCAAAACACCCACAGACCTAAACTAAAAATATTTTTTAAATAAATCATAATAAAAATCTATATAGCTCTCTATTTTGAACATTCACTGTAGAGTACCAGGGTACTTACTTTGTGTACCAAGTTATTCTATGATAATCTTAATTTTAAATTTTCTTAGTATCTATGTAGATACTCATAGGGCTTGGTTTTGGGGGTTCTATGCTTTTTGAGACATATCCTAGGTCAGCCTTGAATTCATGATCCTCCTGCCTTAGCCTCCCCAGTGTTTGGATTGCAATCATGCAGCACCATGCTTGGCCAAAATTTCAAGTAGCATGTGTTTGTGACCTACATATAGAAACCATATGGCATACTTTATGCAAGAACAGTACCCCAGCCAAGATTTTAATTTGGAAGGCTCTTCTATACACAAACCTTCAGAAAGACTACGGGTACAGAGCACTTCAAAGTTAGGAATCAAGAGTTAACATGCAACTCCAAATGTATCGTGATTAGCTAAGTAGGTCATGATTTTAGAAATTCTATTTTACTCAGACAAATGCTTTGAGAAATATATTCTCTTGAATTGAACATTTAAAAAAAAAATCTGTGTCCTACCTGAAAAGGTAAAGATGCTGTCAGAGTTGTGCAATGTCGGAGGTAATATAAAATAGTTTGTAGATCATTCATATGACATGCTTGCATGTCATTGGTGCTCACTTTACCATATAGAAAGCCAACCCTCCCTCTTTATGTCCATTCTTTAAAGGATTTTTAAAATTTTAGACTGACTAGAGCATCCCCTTATTCTAGTCAAATACCAAGAGAAGGCAGCAGGAAAACCATATAATATACAGATGTTATTGAACTAAAGCAAGCTACATATAGACATTGCAGGAACATTAGATAATGTCATAGATGGAGTCAATGACATTGTTTTCACTGTTTTGCTAGAATCTGAAATGTCCTCCTAGCCAGTTCTGATACAATAGACACACTATGGGCAACCATTGTCTTGATATAACAACTCATATAACATAGGACCTCTTTATCAGAACTAGTCTGAGGGTTTGTAAGGATTTTTTTAGTGAAGATTTCTCTATAATAAATAAATAAATAAATAAATAAGGAGAAAGTAAACATACAAGTTAGAGTATTTTACTTCTAAGGACATCAGTCAAATACTGCTATTCTTAAACACAAAGGATTATCAATTCAGGTAAGTCATCCACAGAGAATGTAGGGTGGGGTGGAGTTTAAAATTGCGACCAGAAGCAAACAACAGCATCGAGACAAACAGCAGTAACAGATGCAGTAATTGTGTCATACAGGAAGTGCATGTGTAGAACACATTTTGTACTTACTGAAGTCTCTCATTCTCTGTCCCTGAGACGTTGTTCTCTCTCCCTTCTTATGGTACAATTTCACGTTCGGACAGGTATGTCAACCATAATGCGAAGTGAAGAGATGCACGTGCAAAGGGTTTGCTGATCACGACAGCCTGGGGGGGGAAATACAGAAGGGTCTGTAGGTTAGCCGGGTGGCTTCTAGAAGAGGAGGGTTGGACATTTCTCATCATTCTAGTCCCCAAATCAATCATATTCCTCTCCTTTCACTAGGCAGCATTTGCTTTGATGTTCTGTGACTTTTGATCTGAAGATTCTGTGTGTGTATGGTAGACACTCAGAAGTACCTTGGTGGCCCATAGGAAAGAGAGTGTGCACTGTGCTCCCCTGCACATGCTATAGTTAGG
Source organism: Mastomys coucha (assembly GCF_008632895.1). NCBI lineage: Eukaryota > Metazoa > Chordata > Mammalia > Rodentia > Muridae > Mastomys > Mastomys coucha. The sequence goes on from NW_022196896.1 coordinate 92,615,294, forward strand.
GCCACATAATGCCTTACTGTTACCCAAGTTCCTTTGGCTACTGAATTTGAGCCTCAAGAGCAAGAGAGTTGTACTTTGCATTAGTCTTATGACATAGGAGAACACCCAAATATCAGAAAACGCACTGGTGTGAGTTTGGGATGCTAAGTTGATTATTTTTCTTTTCAATAGCAGCAAGTGGTGAATCGGCTCAGGCTCCCAGTGCATTTAAACAGGCGAAGGACAAAGTCACTGTGAGTAAAACAAGTTTACTCTTCTCCCTCATTCAACTTTTGGTATTCATTCAATGTCTTACAAAGTTTAGGTATTATGTAGCCAATTTTATTTATTTTTAACCTGTTTGTAGCATCCAAGCCAAAACTGACATCATCTAGAATGATGGGTGATGGTATTTGGGGAGGACACAGCTGGATTAGCTCTGTTACCAAGATAACATACAGAAAACTGCACAATGAGTTGCCGAAAATGGGGAGGAAAAATTCACTTAGATTTTTTTTATAGAACATACTTTAGCTTTTATAATTAATATATACTATTTTACATTTTCATTAAGTCTAAATGAAACTCTGATGAGTAAAAAGTAATATTAACTATAATTCATTTCACTAAAGATGGCTACAGTTCTTTTGTGATTGGGATTGATTTGGATTACGATGATATTTCTATCCAGTTTCCTAAGAATTTCATGAATTCGTCATTTTTAATAGCTGAGTAGTACTCCATCGTATAAATGTACCACATTTTCTGTATCCATTCCTCTGTTAAAGGACATCTGGGTTCTTTCCAGCCTCTGGCTATTATAAATAAGGCTGCTATGAACATAGTGGAGCATGTGTCCTTATTACATGTTTGAGCATCTTCTGGGTTTACCCAGGAGTGGTATAGCTGGGTCCTCAGGTAGTACTATGTCCAATTTTCTGAGGAACTGCCAAACGGATTTCCAGAGAGGTTGTACCAGCTTGTAATCCCACCAGCAGTGGAGAAGTGTTCCTCTTTTTCCACAACCTCGCCAACATTTACTGTCACCTGAGTTTTTTTGATTTTAGTCATTCTGACTGGTATGAGGTGGAACATACATGATATGCACTCACCAATAAGTAGATATTAGCCCCAAAGCTCCAAATATCCAGGATACAATCTACAGACCACATGAAGCTCACTAAGAAGGAAGACCAAAGTGTGGGTGCTTCACTCCTTCTTAGGAGACAAAATACTCACAGGAGCAAATATGGAGATAAAGCAGAGACTGTAGGAGAGGCCCCCGAGAGACTGTCCCACCTGGGCACCCATCACATATACAGTTACCAAACCCAGACAAAATTATGGATGCCACGAAGTGCATGCTGAAAGGAGCCTGATATGACCGTCTCCTGAGAGACTCTGCCAGAGCCTGACAAATACGGAGGGGAATGTTCCCAGCCAACCATTGGACTGAGCATGGGGTCCCCAATAGAGGAGTTAGAGAAAGGACTGAGAGATTTGAAAGGGTTTGCAATCTGATAGGAAGAACAACAGTATCAACCAACCAGACCTCCCAGAACTCCCAGGGACTAAGTCATCAACAAAGGAGTATATACAATGGCTCCAACTGCATATGTAGCAGAGGTTGGCCTTGTCATGTATGAATGGGAGAAGATGTCCTTGGTCCTCTGAAGGCTTGATAGATACCCCAGTGTAGTGGAATTGATGGCTGGAATGTGGGAGTGGGTGGGTGGGTGGAAGAACACCCTCACAGCAATGGGGGGAGGGAGGATTTGATAGAATGTTTCCAGGAGGGAGGGAAACCGAGAAAGGGGTAACATTTGAAATGTAAATAAAGAAAATATCCAATATCCAATAAAAAAAAGATAGCTACAGTTAACATTTTGATTTTTAAAGTCTTAATTTTTTTCCTTCCTAATAGGTTTAGTAACAAAAAAAAGAAAATTGTGTATTGGTTTTTAATTTACTAGTGAGCATAATTAATGACCATTTTAATGACAATGTGATATTCCACTGGGTGATAGTGATATTTGGATATCTACTGTGTATTTCTCACTTTTTAAAATAAACTATTATTTTATCATGTCTGAATCCTGAATATTTTTATCTATGTCATTTTTTATTCCTGTATCTTAATTTTCTAAAACCTTCTGTATAGTAATTTAGTTGAGAAGATTAAACATAGCAATTTTCCCTCACTATAGGTTTAGTAACAAAAAAGAAAACACTGTATATTGATTTTTATTTAATAATAATCATTATTAATAACCATTTTAATAACAACATGACATTCTATGTTTTAAAAAGACAAAACCAACATGAAGTATTTTGCTCTTTTTATGAATGGGAAAAGAGCAATTAAGGTCTACTAATGAAATTCTAAATTTACAATGAGCAATTTGAATGATTTCAATAAGTAGCATATGAGACAATTTTGGTAACTTTATAATTCTTAGCTTCCCAAATATGATAACATTTTACACTTCCACTTCCCTATTAATATAGGCAGTGTTTTGTTTCCAATATTGACCAAACTTTTGGTAACCATCTCAAACTGAAGGTCTTTATTTGATAAAGAGAAATAATTCAGTGTTTATGTGAGCACTTACAAGTTAGGCAGATTTGTTAATAAATAGTAAGTAATGAAGCTTTTGGTCATATTAGTGATTTATGAAGAAAAGTTTTGTAAATTCATTCCATCTACATTCTTGTTTAAAAACTAAAAAATCACAATTCATTTTTGGTAACTCACTTCAAGATAAAAGCTCAGAACAACTCAGAAACTATAAATTTTAAGTAATGAAACAGAAAGTTTTATTAATATATTAAAGTTGTTGATGTATCAAAAAAAAGAAAAGATTTTGCCAGGCCAGGACACTGTTGCATAATTAAAATGAACCTCATGTCTTTGTTTTCCCTAATCAGGATGGAATAACCAAGAGCCCAGAAAAACGTTCTTCCCTCCCAAGACCTTCCTCCATCCTCCCTCCTCGCAGGGGTGTATCAGGAGACAGGGAGGAGAGCTCCTTCTCTCTCAACAGCTCCATCTCTTCAGCGCGACGGACCACCAGTAGGTTATCCTGCTTTGTTTCCCTTTAATCTTTTAAGTGAAAAGGAGCTTACTTAAGTTTGTAGTGTTTAAATAAAATGAGTCTGTATTAAAAAGATAGTACCTTTATAGATGAAAATTAGAAAATCTAGGTAGTAGATTGTTCCAAAATAATGCTTTGTGTCAAAGCATTGATGGAAGAAATGGCAATAGATTGTCTTTGCATCTACTGAGTTCAAGACAGTCTTTTCTAGAACATTTTTCTCTCTTGATTCAAACTTAAATCAAAAAAAAAAATTTTTCTGAAATAGAGAAAATCGCCCATTGAGTTGCTTTATACATCTCTACACTGTTAACCCTTGCTAGAGTAACACATCTTTAAAATCTAAATAGAAACCTAAAATCCAAGGCTAGGGAAAAGCACTCCTACAAGTTGGGCTCTCTAACACTGGGCACAGTTCTGGGCTTCTGCAACCCCAACTCTAAGCAGGCAGGAGCATCCCTGAACTCAGAGGTCAGAAAACATAGCCAATCTGTGAGCCCCAAGTTCAGTAAGAGACCCTGATTCAAACTGTAAGTGAAGAGCAATAAGGACGATGTTGACCTTGAGCTTCTACACACAACATATTCATACACATACACACAGAGAGAAAATGAAAATTCTACTTAATTCCTTTAAAAAAAATGTTATGTCCAATGACCTTTAATATAATGTGTCCTGTACACTATCTTTGATCTCTTTTGTTTACTAGCCCATGATGGACGGATCCACAATGATAGCAATCTGTGTGGTCTGTGGAATGTGGAGTTATTACACTGTAGATTACAGTGCTGCAGAGGCTATTCCATCAATCTTGTATCAGATTGTTATCCTTTTTTCATTCAATGAAAATAGCTACCATGTTTAGCACATATTAGATACAAGACCTTTAAGGCATCTTTCTACTTGATTGAGTTAACAATTTTGTTGGCCATTTGTGAGCAGCTTAAATTCAAAGACAAAAAATAAAAATAAAAAAATAAATAAAACAACAAGAACAAAAACTAACCTAATAGAGCAAATAATAACACATTGAATACTGCACAGCTAATACCTGCTTAGATTTGGTCTTCAGTCCACTGGTGACTTCACAATTCTCCTTCTCACCTTAAACTTGATTTGGAAGAAACCGAATGCTCTATAAATGCTCTATAAAACTCCATGGAAAACCAGATCTCTAGAATCTAGGAACTACTATATAATGATGGAAATGGCCACTACTGTCACATTGTGCCTGATTTTCATTCAACATTCGCTTTCAGAGATTTAATAATAATCTTCCTATTGAGGCCTAACTATCATACCTGACACTTAGCAGTTTGTCTACAGTGAAAACATTATTGTCTTGGGAGCACTTGTGCCTAGCATTGTTTAATTTGGGGAAATATTTGCATTCTTTGAAGTCTAGGCTAGGCAGGCTTTGACACCTCAAAACTCTTTTTCTGAAGCAAAAGTAAGTTCTTGTAATACATCAGCAGAGAGGACATTTAAGAATCAGTGATCCCGAGCTGGTGAGATGGCTCAGTAGGTAAGGGTACTGACTGCTCTTCCAAAGGTCCTGAGTTCAAATCCCAGCAACCACATGGTGGCTTAAAACCACCCGTAATGAGATCTGATGCCCTCTTCTGGTGCATCTGAAAACAGCTACAGTGTACTTATTTATAATAATAAATAAATCTTTAAAAAAAATCAGTGATTTCCCCAGGGAAGCAACTTTCCCCTCATATATCTAGGGCTGGAACTGGACATACACAAGAAACCAGAAGAGAGTAAGACAGATGAAAACATCAAGCGCTCCCCAGTGGAATATCTTCAAGTATGCCTATATGTGTTGCTATAGAAACAAAATGCCACTTTCTAAATAAACCCCCCTCTTTGAGCCTCCCTGTTCTGTCCTTTAAGAGGTTTTTAATGTTCTGAGCCAATGCTGCTATGATATTCTAGCTTTAATTTGTTTTATAGTCTATTGCCTTGTGTCAGGTGATAGCAAGTATAACTGACATGTTGACATCTATAAATATTGGGAATATTTTAGCTCCACACAGCAATAGCAAAAACATACATGGACAATGAGAAGGGCAAGCATTTTGCTCTCTTCTGTTTGCCTACCATCTCCTTAGCTACACACAGCAATGTCCTGTCATTTATGCAAGCTTTGAAAAGAATCTGAGGGAAATAATACCATGCAGGAATCTCATGAACTCTGGGAGAATGGAGCATATGTAGTCCTGGATGCAATAGAGATGGGGAGCTTGGTTCACTTAACTCAAGGTACAATAAAACTCCTTATTAAATGTGTTAGTTTGGAACTTTCTGAGCTCTCAATACAAACTGAGAGATTCACATGGAAGCCCCCACAAGCTAAAACTATGGGAAGTAAATTCACAGTGCGTATATACAAAGTCTCAGAACAGATGTACTTGCAAGGAGAAATGAATGATCCATGTGCCACTCAGGAGTCTTCCCACATTCACGACTCCACATAACACGATAAATGTATGCTGTTTCTAACTACAGGTCATCCATGCCTCCGTAATCATACAACCTGAAGAATAGTTCCCAACGACTCCCAATAAGAACTATGAGACCAAATAGGAAAAAGATACAAGTGTTAAATTTGTATATTAACATATATTCAAAAATGCCACCAGTTTATGACCCTAAAGAAAGGGAGGGAGGTTCTCACCTCCCTGAGCATTATCATGGTCTTTCCTGAAGAGTTCTGAACGCATTTAAGTTAAGTACTGTGTGAGTACTAACTTTGTGTGGAAAGAAGACTACCTTGAGAATTTTCTAATGCTTTGATATGTTTTCTTTCCTTTCCTTGTGTGTGTGTGTGTGTGTGTGTGTGTGTGTGTGTGTCTTACCTGTTTATTACCATAGGGTCAGAGCCAATTCGCAGAGCAGGAAAAAGTGGCACGTCAACGCCTACTACCCCTGGATCTACTGCAATCACCCCTGGCACTCCCCCAAGCTACTCTTCACGTACCCCAGGCACCCCTGGGACCCCGAGCTACCCTAGGACACCGGGAACCCCCAAATCTGGCATCTTGGTGCCCAGTGAAAAGAAAGTTGCCATCATTCGCACTCCTCCAAAGTCCCCAGCTACTCCTAAGCAGCTTCGGCTTATTAACCAACCACTGCCGGACCTGAAGAATGTCAAGTCTAAAATCGGTTCAACTGACAACATCAAATACCAGCCTAAGGGGGGTCAGGTAAGAGCTCTGAGAACACATACTTGATATCAGATGATCAAATCCACTCACCGTTAAGTTGCTTTTTGTGCATTATAATCTGACAGTCTTGTGCATGGGAGACAGAGATATTACAGGGTCATGGGTCACCATTCATTGCTGACTCTGGATCTTGTCTGGAGAATCAAGCTTAGGAAACACATTGAAAAACATTTGATACATTATATCCTTCTGGTCATTATTGGTTACTGGTGGGCTTAACCATAGGTGCAAGGAAGGAACCTACAATTGATTTCTGGAATGGGTCTCTGCAGCTTTGTAGATTTGGATATATTAAAGTTAGCTTTGTACTCCTGGAAGAAAATGAAGCAAATACTGTTTAATAGTCTCACAGACTATTGATATGCTATAGGATGGTTCAACTTCATAGGCTTTTTAAATTATTCTTGAAATAAAGAACAAACAGCAATGTGTACCTTTTGAACAAATCATAATTCTCGTTAGATCCCAGATTCCTCTGAATCACAGTGCCGTTTCTGTCACTCCTCTACTTGTCTCTTATAATTTCTGCCTCTGACTGCTCATATCCTTCCTTCTTGCTAAGAAAATTCTACTTAGGAGGTTTCAGAGAAACCTCTTGCTTACGTGTGAAGTCTTCGAGCATTCCTGCCCACTGTCAACGCCAAATTTCCTTCATGTTTCATCCTTAGCATCAACTTTCATTGGATTCCACATTATAATTCTGTTCTAAGAAGCCCAAGGGCTTAGGAAAAGTCAGCAGATGAGCCGTGGGGGAAGAGGGAGCTTTGAGACCCTTTAGGAACAGCTGTAATAGTGTGGTCACAAACAGATCCATTTTCACAGGAAGATGCTGCAAAAATATGAGGTGTAAGAAAGCTTATATAGCCAGCCACAAATATAACTGAAATTCTAACAAATTTAACCTGTAATTTAAAAAACAAATCACCTCATTATTCTTAAATTCATCAGTTTTCCCCATTTAATAGAAGAAAACCATTGGGATCATTTAGAAAGAGCCATCTGTTGCATATTTAGTAATTATATGTAAATAATTTAGAAGAGTGACTTCAGTAAAATCGGTTTAACATATCATCAACCTTAAATGGAAAGTTCTTTGCCATAGCTTTTGAAAGAGAGATGTCCAAAATGGATTAACCTGTTTTGGGGCAAGGCTTTGCTGCAAAGCCCAATTGGACTTTAGCTAATGCCCCTGCCTCAGCTCTCAGTCTCTGAGACTACAGTACAGATTCCCTCCTCATAAAAACCCCCAGGTCCTGAGGTTGTCCTTCACTAAATGTGGCTTTTTTGTGTCCCAAAGAATCCTGATTTTTTGTTTAGTTTGTTTGTTTGTTTTGTTTGTTTTGTTTTTCTCGAGACAGGGTTTCTCTGTGTAGCCCTGGCTGTACTGGAACTCACTCTGTAGACCAGGCTGGCCTCAAACTCAGAAATCCACCTGCTTGTGCCTCCCAAGTGCTGGGATTAAAGGCATGCACCACCACCGCCCAGCTGAGAATCTTGATTTTTAAATCAATTATCTATTTCTTGATTCACAAAGAAATGTTACTCATTTCTATAACTTCATATAGAAACTAAAGAAAATTTAATAAATGTAAAGGGCATTAATACCATTTCATAGAAATTCTATAGTATATGATTTTCTTTGAGTTCCTAAACATTACCTAAACCTTCTTATTGTGGTTTTAGCCATTAATTTGCAAGGCTCTTTAAGGTTAAATTGATACAAAAATATGAGGACATCCATCCATTTTTTTTTCTCTTTTTGTTTGTTTGTGTCCCTAGGCTCATTTAGGTTGTGTATTAGTCAGGGTTTCGATTCCTGCACAAACATCATAACCATGAAGCAAGTTGGGGAGGAAAGGGTTTATTTAGCTTACTTCCACATTGCTGTTTATCACCAGAGAAAGTCAGGACTGGAACTCAAGCAGGTCAGAAAGCAGGAGCTGATGCAGAGGCCATGGAGAGATGTTTCTTACTGGCTTGCTTCCCCTGGCTTGCTCAGCCTGCTCTCTTATAGAACTCAAGACTTCCAGCCCAGGCATGACACCCACTAGGGGCCCTACCCCCTTGATCACTAATTGAGAAAATGCCCCACAGCTGGATCTCATGGAGGCACTTCCCCAACTGAAGCTCCCTTCTCTGTGATAACTCCAGCCTGTGTCAAGTTGACACACAAAACCAGCCAGTACAGGTTGACCTTCACAAAAGCTGGTAATTCATAAAGTTGGTTTAAAAATGTCTTATTCCTTTAGTATGAGATAAAGCATCCCCAGAGATTATGCTTATGGGCTAATTAAGACATATTAACCAGAATTATATCAAGAACTAAAAATAGTTTCAAAATCATGGTGGTGTTTTTTAAATATCTTCCTTCTCTGGACTAGTGTTAGCCTGGTGCAAAGTCACCCTATCTCAGGTCCAGACAACTCAGGGAAAAAGTCCACAATAAACTTTTGTTGAAAAAGCAGGAGGTATTTCTTCACCAAGATGAAAGACAGAGAGGAAATATTTGCTCCCTAATTTGTAGTGGATGGAGTAAATTAATTATATTTATAAATTGTGCTCTTTGTAGAAATGTTCATGTCTCAACAGTGTAGCATTTTCCTCCTAAAAATCCCTTACAGTGTATCTTCTCAGATACTCCTGATGAAGAAAGCCTCTTTTTTTTTTGTGTGGAGGTTCATTGGGTAGTTTGACTAGAGGGTTCTCTTATTCCTTTATAGAATGAATGGGAAATATTTTATATTAGGATGTCATAGAAATTATCAGGCTGATTTTGTTAAAGATCTGTATTATGTGATTGGACATCTGCAAGTGCACACCACCGGGACAAACCTAAGCCCCTAAGCCACCAGCTTGCTCCTTTCAGTTACAAATGTGTTGTCTTTGAAGTCTTGAGTGGGCAGCCACCAACCCAGAACCATCAAAGAAGACAGAGCTGTGCTGTGCTTTGTGCAGAAACTAGCTTTATAATAGTGACGTTCGGGAATTTGCACGCTCATCATTTGTTGCAATTGGAACATTAGTTGCGTTCTGTATTTGTAGCTTTTGAACCTGTATCTCTTATCTTTTGTGTAAAAGTCTAGTTTCTGTCACCAGAGAAGCTCAATGCAGTTAACGGACGCAAGCCTGGTGGAATAGACACATGAGTAGAATATATGGTGAGCTTTACAGAAAGTAACATAGTCAGTCCTCACAGTGTAAACATGGGCTCCTTCTGCCTCTACCACGAGTGGGGTAAACCACAATCTTTAATTTGCTGAAGAGAGTAAACTCATCTCTTTACCTCAAACTACACTAAAACTGTCTTATTGAATATTTTAAATTGAAACTATCTGTGGCAATGTTGTTGATCTTGATTTAATCTAAATTTTAAGTTAATATTTGCTCTTTTTATTGGATATTTTATTTATTTACATTTCAAATGTTATCCCCTTTCCAGGTATTCTCTCCACAAACCCCCTATTCCATCCTCCTCCCCTTCTTCTATGAGGGTGCTCCCCCACCCACTCCTGACTCATGCCCTGGCATTCCCCTACAATAGGGCATCGAGCCTTTACAGGATCAAAGGCCTCTCCTCCCATTGATGCCCAACAAGGCCATCTTCTGCTACATATGCAGCTGGAGCCATGGGTCCCTCTATGTGTACTCTTTGGTTGGTAGTTTAGTCCCTGGGAGCTCTGGGGGGGGGGGGGTCTGGTTGGTTCTTTCTATAGGGCTGCAAACCCCTTCAGCTTTAAGAATTACATTAACAAACATGTAGCTTAAGAAAATTTAGTCAACTTGATGAACACTTCTGTTTTACCTTTTCTGTGAGTCAGGTTTTATAGAAGGGCTTTGATTTATATGGAATAGACTTATATGTGTTGAGACATTTCTTATTTTTCTCCATCAACTGTATCAAGATCTGCTTTAAAACACACTCTTCAGGGTGTGCTATTACACATGGTGTCATTCCAGTACTAGAAAAGTGGCAGCAGGAAGATTACAAGTTCAAGGCCAGCCTGGGCTACACAGTGGTACCCTGTAAACAAACACAGCACAAGTTCTGTGGCTCTGGAATAGTTGCATATTGCTAATGGGACCAGTCAACAAAGCAAAGTTGTGGTTATGCCTGTGGATTTGATTGATTGTCATGTGAATTTTCATTCATTTCCTCAGTTTGTCATTCTCAGATTTGCTGATCCATAGACGACAAAAGAGTAAGATCAAGACAGTAGATAAGACTCATTCACATAGGAAGAATCCAATAGCAAGACTGCCATGTGCATGTGACAGAAGTACAAAAAAGGAGCAAGGCATACTGTCTAAAGCTAGGCAGACTGGACAGGTTTGGGGTTGACTTCTCCTGTCTTCCGTGCCTGAACACCTGCTTTACATTGAAAATTGGGTAGTCATTGAGGAGGTCTATCCTCACTGGAAAATGTGTGACTCCAGGGGGGAAAAAATCAATAGAAATAGACTTTTATATTATAGAATTTTTAGATCCTAGAACATTCAAAATGATATTGACAAGGCCCTCCTTTTGGATTGAATTATTTATTTTGGAAATCATAAGAATCATCAAACAAATGTTAGCATCAAAAAGATCTATGCTGCCGAGCTTGCATTTCCAGTCTTACAGTAAGTGAAGAGAAATCAATGTTTGGCTTCTAATGATAGTAGTGAGTCCCCTGGGACTTTAATGCTTAAATCGACATTTGTGGAATAAAATTAGAAATACCTCTTATCCCCCTACAAACTAGTAAAATAGCTCATGTAAATTCTATTTCATTTCCAGAATTATTTAAAATGCTAGGAGCAAGTCAATATAATTTTCCTTCTGAAAATAATTGATGGTTGAGGTTTTAGATGCAATGGTCTCCACAGTTTTAAGAGCAACTTCTTCCACAGCTTATGTAAAACTCTTAGAATGTGGTACATTTAATGGTAGCTATAAATCCTGTGCAAACTTACAGTCCTTATACTGAAAGTTTTGTTATGCCCTAGAGAACAACCTAGCCATCATGTCTTCTGAATTTAAATGTTGACAAGAGTTCCTTGCCTTGGACTCCTGGTGAGAGCTGCCAATGATATTTCTCTGCGAGGGACAAAGCTATCTTGTTCATGTTAGGGAGGCACTGTGATTCAAATCTTCCCCAGCTAAAAATAGGATTCTATGCCCTTTTAAGAAATTCTGCATACACTTAAGGGCTTGTTAATGCTCTCAAGAAGGCTGTACATTTAAAATGGATAAACATGAGTATTATTTAGATTTTGGATAGAAGATAATCTGGACCTTAAAGGTATAGAAATGTAATTTTTTTTAATCTATGCAGGAGAAGTATCCAAAACAAACAAACAAACAAACAAGAATAGCAATGACCATAGCAAAATTAAATCCTTCTTTCTATATTTATCTTGTTTGTCCTTCAAAGCATGCCAGTTCAAAAGACATATGAAAGAAATTATAAGAGATATGGCTGTTTCCGTATGTTACAACACAGTAATGTCTTTCCAGGTCTTGATTTGCTGTGGTTTTTAGGATGAATGCTTGGCTTCCTGAATAAAGAGAATAAAACATTGGCCTCAAGTCTTGAGGCTGCAGTAAAGCTGAGATGATGTCGGGATGGCCTAACATACATCAGCTCTGGTTTTCCAACCTTGGCAACTGGAAAGAATGCTTCCACATGGCCACTAATGGCTAATGGTGGCTCAGGAGCAGTTGCAAGAAGGTAGCCTTCAGAAGCCACAGACACGGTGAAAGCAGACCCAGTTGTTCTTGGTTGATCTCCCTAGAGAACACCAGGAATTCTTCCATGAATGAGAATTCTGACTTGGAACTGTCAGACAGACCAACCATGAGCCTCTCTCATGCAGTGTACACTAACAGAGGGGTCAGGAAGTAGTTAGTAAATGATGAGTGACACTGTAGAGCTGAGAGGAGCGCTGGCATACCCTCTGAGACTCTGGGCTATCCTACACTGTGCTGCATCTCTGAGTAAGCCAGAGCCCCTGTGTTGCCAGCCTCTTCATCACAGATAAATCCAAGTATTATTTTTTCATTCTTCCCAATTTTAATTATATCTATAGAGCTAGGATACCTAAAACTGTGGAGCACTTAGCCTTTGAGAGTCCAGGGAAATGAGGACTCATACATCATGACATGGGTACAGTTGAGTTGCAGTGTAGACTCTTCTATATGACCATAAGTGGAAGAGAGTTGAGAGCCTCTATAGTACCCATCCCCCCGAACCCCCTGCCAATTCTAGTTCTTTCTGCCCCAGTATCTGGAAAGAAAAATGTTACCTCCAATTCCTTTTAGGTTAGGATTTTAAACAAGAAGATCGATTTTAGCAAAGTTCAGTCAAGATGTGGTTCCAAGGATAACATCAAACATTCTGCTGGGGGCGGAAATGTAAGTAGACGCTTCCTGGAGGAAACTCCTTGAGTGTGTGGAGCCTCCTGCACAGCCAGCACCCTCTTTCCTTCCTCACATCCCTCATGACACACTGCTTTCTTAATATGTGTCATCTAGGGCAGTGGCTTGCTTTCTTGGTGATGGGTGTCCCATCCTTTTCTGTCAGATCAGTTGGGAAGGGGAAGCTTGCTAGATCTGCCATGGCAAACCTTCTTTGCCTGCTAACTGTCTCCTAGCCTTTTCAGTCACCAGGGTACTTCTGTCTCCATTCCTCTGAAAAAGCGAGCTGGGCTCACACCTTTCTAACTCCATTTAAATTACTCTTGAGGCAAAGACTGATATACTTGAAAGTACTCAGGGTATGTAATGCCAACCCTCCATGGTTCATTATTCATGAAAGCTAGGATACCTTTTCAAATAATACAGAACTGGCAAAGCAGGGCTCATCTATAATTCAAAGTGAAAAGACTGTAGTTCCCGCATGCACTCTATCCTGATGGGATTTTTTTTCCTGTCTTTTTCATTTAGTGTAAATAATATCTTATGAAAGGAAATGAATGCTGAATTCATGCTTGTTACATGTTGGTTGAGGCAGAGTTGAAGCAGTCAGTTCAACTCAAAGAAAGCATATTTCCTCATAAAATAAGGATAATTTCAACAGATGAATCATGTGGACTCTGTTTTTCTGCTATCTAAACATTAGGCTCTGATCTGTGATTTAAGTAATGGACAGGGAGGGTATCAGACCCTAAATCTTTAGGAGTCTAAGAACCCCCTGTCTTCTCACTCTTCATCTGGGCGGAAATGTATTTAAGCACTAAAAAGAAAATGTTAGTCTCTTCTATAAAGAGCAGTCACCCCATAAGCAAAGGAGACTGAGGCAAGGAGACTCTGCCATGGGAATTCCACAACAGTGTTTGTCGGGCTCCTTCATGAATGCTGCTCTATGCCTCGGGATCAGTGTCCACTCTGACTTGGTTGCTCTCCTGAGTATTAGTGTACATAACATCATGTGCTCCTTCACAGAAGCTCTGGTCCAGTTTATTTCCCTTGAGAGTAGCAAAAGATGTACCATAATGCCCTGTATGGCAAATCTCTCTTGCTCCAATACAGCAGTAAGAATAAGTTCAGGTAACTTAAGCCGTTCTACCAAGGTAAAGTGGGAGCTTTGAACCTGCAAAACAGTGGCTTTAAACTTTCATTAAGAGAAGAGTCATTTGTTTTACTGTGCATATCCCTGAGGGATTCTTACATTCTTAAATTCTTACATTCTTCTGATGTTGGTAGACAGTGGGCCACTACAGTGAGCAATGAAAAACTCTGCTTCAAATACAGACAGAAAAAATAGTTTAATGAAACATAAAAGCAAGGAAAATAGTATCATTTTCTAACTCAGTGTGCAAGAAAAATTCCACTACGCCAAGATAAGAAAACAGTTTGGGACAGCTTACTTAGGATTTCTTCTGTCTTCATGCTGGTCTCGTTACTGTGAGCAGTGTTAGTCACTTCTATATAAAAGTCACTTTATAGATAATAACCCATCCTCATCTTGCTTCTTTGCTATGAAAAAAATTTAACATGGTGTGTCTTTTTTCTCAAACAGTGCTTGCTTTATTAATATAAATATCCCCATGCTCTTTTAACATTACCTATTTTCTACTAATAAAACTTCTATTCCAGGGTTTTCACCTATTCCGGTTCTTCTTTCCAGTTTGAAATAAATGGAACAGATGTGTGTGTGTGTGTGTGTGTGTGTGTGTGTGTGTTTCTGAATGTAGTGCTATATGTTACAAGTGTGGGTACATGTCCAGAATTGTGTATAAGCTTGGGGAGGAGGGTGGACCGTCTGTGTCTAAGCCATCTGAAGCTCCTTTTCTGTGATTCACACAGGTACAAATTGTTACTAAGAAGATAGACTTAAGCCATGTTACATCCAAATGTGGCTCTCTAAAGAACATCCGTCATAGGCCAGGTAAAAAAAATAATGTGTTTGTAATAATTTAAAAGCATTAGTTGGATTGAAGAAGCAGTTTTTGATATTTTTGTGAAAAATTTGACTGAAAAAGAAATGTTTCAAACTCTTGATACTCCATGCTTTTAGTAATAGGAACTTAAGAAACAGTTAAAGTATCTCCCTTTGGAATCAGTGAGCCTAATTACCTGGAAGAGACCATGCGTATAGAACAGGCACAGAAACTGGGGCTCTTTCAAAACATATAGACTACAATATCCATCAAGTCTTACAGATAATAACAGTGAGCAAAGACAGTATTTCTAGATAGTTTTCATAATGTTGTATTCTTCATTATGTAAAATGGAACTGAGTATCAGAGCCGAGGGAAGTCCTTTATTTGATTCATTACTCCCTATTCATTATTCTTTCTCAAGTAAATATGCACTCAAAACTCCACAGCAGGATGCAATATGCCCCCCAACCTATGTGGCATTAGACTCTCTTGTCTTCTTAGGGTATCTCATAGGATGGTGCTTTGAAGTAGGAATTAAATTTCCACTTGCCATAGCCAGCTCCTTCTTTCACAAGGATGAATGTGACATGAGTCATTGTCACTCTGAGTATCACAAGTAGTTTATTTGTGCTAAATTCCACCTCCAGGAATACATAATAATGGATAACTGTCAGATGCCTTATGTCCTTGAGAAAAATTTGACACTATACAATTTATACCTTACCGTTAGATTACAGGATGGCAATATAATTGGCTTTATTTTGAATAATTTAACCATATGCTTGGCATCTTAACATATAAGCCAAATGTAGATTAGTAGATTAATCACCATCTCAAACACTGTACAAATGAGATCTAACAAGACATTGGGAGAGGAAATTATTAGTGCTCTTCGGATTGGCTACAAAGATAGGTAGAACAAGTGTCAAAGTGGACAAAGACATTAGAAATACTCAGGAAGAAGTCTTCACTGTGCCAAAGAGTATGACAAACCAAGATGATTAAATCTTTGGATAAGGAATCTGCATTGCTGGATACAGAACTGCCCCAACGGATCCATCTCCTTGTCCATGAGCAGCAGGGGCACGTCCTTTTGTTCAGATCTTCAAAGTCCCCAGTCCATAGCTGGCCTACTACTGTATGTTTGCTTTATACTGTCCTGTTTATAACATAGCTGAGGTATTTTTGCCACATTGCCATTTTTCTTGCAGAATACAAAAGAAAATACTGGTTTCTTTGATTCTGGACAGATGGAATTAGTCAAATTCACCTGGAGTTTGGATGTTCAGAAACCGTCATAGAGATAAGGAAACCTTCTGTGTATGAATTGCTGGACATAAAAGATTATTGTCACAGACTCCCACTCATTTCTAAATCTGGTCTCTCTATTATAACTAAGTAGGATGACTAAATTCATAAAGGAAGTGTCAGCGTGGTGATCCTTGACAATGGCAATCTTTTCACAAAGTTCCTGCGGCAATGTGCAGGGTCTACCCTGAAAGCAAAGAAAACAGTTCAACCCCTAAAGGCACAAATCAAAATGCCTACACATTACTTTAAAGCCTGATGGAGATTACAGTTTTTCATAATTACTGCTCATAAGGCTGCCAATGCATTTTAAACACAGAGGCATGTATCTCTAACTTCAAATGGGCTGTCTTAAATGTTACATAAGACTGTCTAGGGGAAAAGCAACAGAACTAGCCTATGCAAGCTTCCTTTACTGGGTATAGCTTGTGTCTGTATCAGGTTATTTTTCTTTCCTTTCAAGAAAAACTTCAATAACATTTTAACCGAACTATGTTGACACAAGATACAGTCATAAAAAGAAATCTTAAGAGAGTAGTTTCTACCAAAGGCTACCAAAAGTGCAAAAATAAGTAATTAATATCTTTAGTTGAAAGTCCAAACATTCTCCAGCTCCTAACCAAGACAATCATTTATATGAATCACTATGAATAAAGCTAATCCCGTCACAACCAATAAGTAAGAACCACAGGGTAGGTAAAAACATTGGAAAAACATTCCTCCATGAAATGATACATACTTAGAAATATCTCCAATACATGTGAATTACATGGTAGTTTATACATCCTAAAATTCAGGAGAAAAAAAAACATGAATGTTTCTGAAGGTGTTTTTTAGTACCTCCCGATTTCAAGAATTCCCTAGCCAAGCAGTAACACAAATGTCTAGAGTTAGCCCAATGGAGGTAGATGTGGCAAGCTTAAGAGACATGAGATGACATCTTCATGAGACTTCTTTCTTTATGTTTATCTGTCACAGAGGATGCTATGATCAGGACAGTTTCCCCAGTGCCAGCCTTCTCCATTGTACTTGGGGTGTGCTGACCCTTGCAATATCCCCAAGTGTGGGAAACTCAAGTGAATAATTTGTGGTAGTAAGAAACTGAACATTAAAAATTTACAGAGATACATAAGCATCAAGAATTCCAAACTGAAAAAGTATTTTCCACATTTGTTTTTAGAGAGCCTTTTAAACATTTTTTTTTAAAGCAAAATCCCGTGGAAATATAAGATTAAAGGGTCAAGATGCAATTCTTCCAGACAAATGTATGTGGTGGAAATCAAGCACCATATGAACGTGAAACATATCTCTTAGATGCAGATATATTAAAAAGGTCCTAGTCTACCTTTCTAAGTCAAAGATATCAGCAATCATTCAGCCGTGGTAACAAACAGGCTGAGAGACGCTGGATAGCTATTAGCTAGTCGTACTACTACTGCTTAGTAGTGTAGAAGAAACCCCTGTGTTTGAAAGTCTGAGAGAGGTACACAGGGATGGAGAAAAGAACTCTTTTAAAGGGTTGTTGTGGCATCAGAACCATCAGCAGATGATCACACTTGAGATTGTTTGCATTATAGGAAATGGCATGATCAAAATCCTGTCTCGATGTTATCTGAACAGTGGTAGGGACAACTTAGCATTAGTCCAAGAGCCTGTCCAAAGTCATAGCCTAGCATTCCATATTAAAGGAGAGGCTGTAAAACTAGTTATGAAGCATTCAACTCATTTCATCAGCAAAGTTGTTGCTGTTGGAAATTTACAAGTGAAAGAAGTATTCTTGCTCATTATTGCTCATTATTTACAGAGGATTGGTTCTAAGATTCCTTGTAGATCCTCAGATCTTTATGTCTCTTACCTAAAGGGCTGTATATTCTCCCTTCCTGTATAGTTTAAATCACCTCATTATTGCTTATAACATCTAACACTATCTAAATGCCGTGTAAGTTTTGATTACATAACATTCAGGGAAGAATGATAAGGAAAATGTTCTGCAGACATTCAATACAGATGCAATTTGTTTTCACATATTTTCAAGCCCTAGACTGTAGAATCGGTAGATATTGAGAGGTAACTGGATATCATTTGTTACACACTGTCCCACTTTGCTTTGTGGCTATGGTAAACACTGTAACTAAAAGTAACTTAGGGGAGCCATGGGTTCACATCACCTTGCATTTGTAGGCCACAGTCCATCATGGGGGAAAGGAGAAGAACCTAAGTAGAAACTGAAGCAGAAGCTGTGAAGAAAGGCTGCTTGCTGGGTTGTTCTCTGTCTTGCTTCCTGACTCATATTCATGTAGCCTTCTCACAGCCCAGGCCCACTTGCTTAGGGATGGTGCCACCCATAGTAGGCTGGGCCCTCCCACATCAATCAGTAAACAAGACAATCTCTAACAGATCTGAACAAGCCATCAATTAAGATTCCCTCAGATGACTCTGGGTGTGTCAAGTTAGCAGCTGAAGCTATCTAGGAGCAGCATCACAGCTTAAAAAACCTTTTTTTAGATAAGTGACTTGTTCCCGTGAAGACCAGTAAAGAACAGTTTCATTCCCATTTAATTTGTTCTAGTGAAAAATAAAAAATGAAATGTCCAAAGGTTAAGAAAGGATACAATATGATATTTTCATTACTGTGGTATTTTTAGAGGTTATATTATAACAAGGAAATCTCTCTGGTTTCTAAGACAGACATGGATTTGAAAAAAGTAATGCATAATACATGAAGCAATATGTATAACAGTATAGGAAAGATAGCATTGTCTTGGATCACAAGGCAAAATGAAGTGGGCTGAAAATTCTAACAGATTCCTCGCATGTCTGGCTAAGACAGGAGAATATACCTTCTCTGGCATTCTATATGGCTTATCCTTGTGTGAGTGTAGTTTTTATAAATATAAGATTCCATTTCAGCAAGACATTTAAAAAAGGCTTTCTCCTCCTGAAGGTGGTGGACGTGTGAAAATTGAGAGTGTAAAACTGGATTTCAAGGAAAAGGCCCAAGCTAAAGTTGGCTCACTTGACAATGCTCACCACGTACCTGGAGGTGGTAATGTGAAGGTAAGATAAGGCCATGAACCATGTGTTTCTGCAAGCATATTCCTTATGACGTATTTTTTTAAATTATTTCTATTTTTGAGGTTATAATATACATAATATACTACATTATTAGGTCATTCCTCCTTCCCTTTCCTTTCTGAAACCTTCTTTCTCTTTCAAATATATGGCCATATTTTTAATTAGTAGTTGTTTCATACAACACACACACACACACACACACACACACACACACGCACATATATATACACGTGTGTGTTTGTGTAAATATATGTTCCTAACTAGAAAAACCTACAACTACTGCTTAAGTAACCCAGCATAATTCCTAACTACATCCTGAAATAGCTTGATCAAAATGTCAAAATGGGTCTTTGGTTAAAGAACTTCTCAAACAGGAAGGAGGGATGCTAAGCTGAACACACATCATATTCTTATGAGCTGGTTTGAAAGAGCTAGTGACTGGTGAAGATGCCTGGGCTAACGCAGACTAATGTTTCTCTTAAACAGATTGACAGCCAAAAGTTGAACTTCAGAGAACATGCAAAGGCCCGTGTAGACCATGGGGCTGAGATCATCACCCAGTCCCCAAGCAGGTCAAGCGTGGCATCACCCCGACGACTTAGCAATGTCTCCTCTTCTGGAAGCATCAACCTGCTCGAATCCCCTCAGCTTGCCACTTTGGCTGAGGATGTCACCGCGGCGCTTGCTAAGCAGGGCTTGTGAATACTTCTCATTTAGCACTGGAGTAACATTTAGGCATGAGCTCTTGGCAGGAGTGGGCTCTGAGCAGGTGTCATATTCATTCTTCATAAACCATAGATAAATAATCTCATCTCCCAACTGTAGTAATTGTTACAATTTTATATAAAAAATGAATAGTATATGCAGAAAATGACCTGAATTCCATCCGCAACAAGAACACATGGCTTTACATGGATACAATTGGACAATTATTTTCGCTCTGCTCTGTTTTGCATGGAGTAGTATTATTCTTATTTTTAAAATTGCATTTTTACCTTTCATGTGCCTGAAGGCTATCCAATACATTCTGAAAGGCCTTGTTAAAAATCCAAGCTGCTCATTTCCCTATTCTGTTTATGGTTGAAAAGATTAAAAACTACCCATTGTCACTCACTACAGGTTCAGTAAATCAAGGAGTCTGATTGCAGGAAGGAAAGAGCATGTAAGAAACACATTTTTTTAAAGTGTTATTTTGTATAAATGGGAAGAAAGATGCAACTAAGTTATTGACGCTTGGGACCTGGATGATTATATCAGAGTATGCCATTCCAATAAATTATTTAACTGAAAGCTAGATTTAAAGCATTGGAGCGTTGGTTGAAGAATTGGTATCAAAGTGCATCTGTGTAGGATTGATGCACTTTCGTTAGGATGGGCTTGTGTCTGATTAGAATGTCAGTTGATTGGCTAGATTTGTGTCCACACAATCAGTTTCACGCCCCCATTGCATCTGTTTGATACAGTATTATAGATATAAATCTATATATATTTCTCTGTGGCCATTTGTGATACTTCCTCATATACTTGAATATGATCCTTCTTTATTCACAGTATCTGTGTCTCCTGCACCCTTTGGTGTTGCAATTTTAGGTATGTGAAAGTAGATGTTAGCAGGGTTCTCTCCCTATTTAAAAATACATTTTAAAAAGACAAAGAGTTTTAGCATGAAGTTGCTTTCTGTAACAACTCAACGCTGTGACCCTTTTTAGTGCCAGAATCAAGTTTTTCCCTGTGATGCTAGGACATTTTATTTTTCTTTGCTTCCACCAACATGGAGTTTGTGGAGTGGGTCCAGTTATGCATAAAGGGGTTTACAGATGTTGGTTCAAGGATTATGGATTTATCTCATGTTTAATCACTTAATAGTTTGGGTTTTATCCCTCTAATTATTCATGACACCAATCTCTTACTATTCCTTACCTCTTTCTTCTATTTCCTTTTTCCATTTGCTAAAGTTGAAAGTAGGAAAAATAATTTTGGCTATCTTTTTCTTTCTCTCCAGATCTGTTCATTAAATTCTGTGATAGATTATATTTGGTTTCCTTCCCCCAACGACCTCTTGATCAAAAATGAGAAATGCAACATATTAAGAGGCTATAATATATGTAAAACCTTTGAGACACAGATATCTAAATACATCTCTCCAGGATTCTTCATGAACACGGGACATAGTATTACTCATTCATGAGTAAATACTATTTTTTCTTGTTTTACATGCAATCTAGATATCACAATTCAATTAACTTCATTTACAAATTATACTTAATAAATAAGTGATAGCCAATGGCCCCAAAATAAGACAAAGCATATTCAAACTTAGTGGACTCTTTTTTTCTTAATATTTAATTTGTTCTTATTCTCGCTCAGGATTGGTAGACAGAATCTGAAGAGTTAAATGTGAAAAGTTGTCTAGGTGTTTTATGTCTCTGAAACAAACCAAGCCTTGTATATAAAGGAGAAGGTAAACGTGAACAAGACAGAGAGGTGTGGGAGTGTCTAAGACAGAAGGCAAGAGGATGCAAAAGCAGAGAGGAACCAGGTGGCTGTTTAGTGACCCATTGAGTATTATGCTCAATGTGACAGCCACATGGAAAGCATAGCATCAAACCAAGACAGTCTTCATGGCTAGTAGGTATACACATACACACACACACACACACACACACACACACACACACACATGCACATCTTTGTAAATTGGTTATTTTTTACATAACTTTAAAACTACTGAACAATGGTTGTTTTCACTCTGGACAACCCATTCCTTACCTTCCCTTGAAATGCACAAGAAATGGAAGGAGCAATGACTGTGTGTGGAGAAAGACAGTCTTTTCTTACATGTTTTGATAGACAAGGATTAAGGTTGTCTGGGGAAAAAAAAGTTAACAGATGATTCCTGTGGTTTTAAACAATGCAGGAAATAATTTCAACCCAGTTTATTAGAAAAATGAAGGCTAAGTAAACATTTTCTACATGTTAAAGTTCAGTTTCTCACAATGCATATTCAAAATAAAATTATGTAAGCCACAATGTTAATAGATCTAGCACTAAAATAATTCTTCTAATGTCAACACAATTATTATGGATATAAGTCCTTGCTCTATGCAAAAATGTGATTCTCTATAAAGTTAACACAAGAAGGACCTGAATTTTTGTAGCAGACAGAGAAATGCATAGGCTAAAATCATTTCCTTATGGGAATGTGGGATGGATCCCACCTTACCTACTCTCTTAAGATAATGACTCAAATTAAGCTTTTTGGACACCACTTTTGTGGGGATACACATACGCTGATCTAGAAATGAAAGGTGCATAACTCCATTTCTAGATCGACTAATGCCAGTTTCTCTCTGGCTTCAGCCTTTGAGAACCTGTTTAAGAATACATAAGAATCCAGAGCTCTGAAGAGTTGGAAGGCCAACTTTTCAGTGAACTCACACACTCTGGGTCTCCTGCAACTGACAATTGGATACCTTGCAACAATGCAGGAAGGATCCGAGTTTATGATGAGTTTCAAAGGCCATGTTCATTTAGGAACTGACTCTCTCTGGATCTGCCTGCTGCATTCCAGCAGGATGATGGGCTGAAATCCCACCCATAGGAAAGATACCTGTGCAATTCCAGCTCAGTTTGGCTGAAGGTAGCTGAAGAAGAGATCCAGTAAACAGAAGAAGAGACTATAGTTGGCCTTCTCCACACACAGTCACACAGATGTAAGGTAAAAGAGAGATCAGAAGCCAAGTGTCACATTATGTCAGTAGTAGTAAAGAAATTATATAAATGCAAATGATTCTGACTTAGCTGTATTTATAGTTTTCCTCTCATATTTCATGCCACGGGGGTGGGGGGGAAGGAAATGATTTGTGGTAGAAGTAGCAAAGTAAAAAGTAGATTAATCATTTGGAAAAGGCAAATTTCAGGCATTTCTTCAAGATTGGTGTGCTAAAATAATACTGATGTTTGTGTTTTTTACACCTAGAAGTTTTAACCTGGACATGTAGATTGAGGCCAAGTCCTTCTGTAGGAAAACCTTTTTTTCAAAACCCCTAAAAAAATGCCAATCATGAAAGTCCACTTCAACTTTAGCAAAAAAGGGGGGAAAATTCAACAAAAAGTATACTCTGTATGCTGGGATCCCAGGGTTCCAACGCCCCATCTGTGTGGGGGTTCTTTCTTCTGATAAGTCTAGAGCCTGTTACCATAGAAAGGTGTTTCTTCAATGGCTGGTTGTAGTTAGTTCATGTTTTTCAATCAATTTGCAGATGTATTTGTTGCTGTATAGTGATTGTTTTGCAAAATAAAATTGCTTGTCACCTAACTACAAATTTCAGATTTTTTTTCTTTTTCTTTTTTTTTTTTTTTTTTTTTTTTTTTTTTTTGGTTTTTCAAGATTCATCTCTAGAGGGAAAAATGTGTGTGTGTTTCTGTGTGTGTATATGTGTATGTATGTGTGTATGTATGTGTGTGTATGTGTATGTATGTGTGTGTGTGAGTGTGTATGATTTGTATACGTACACACAAATCATTTGATCCAATCAAATAAAAACTGAGGTTAAAAAGCTA
Organism: Mastomys coucha; assembly: GCF_008632895.1. Taxonomy (NCBI): domain Eukaryota; kingdom Metazoa; phylum Chordata; class Mammalia; order Rodentia; family Muridae; genus Mastomys; species Mastomys coucha. The sequence continues at coordinate 92,638,911 of NW_022196896.1, forward strand.
CAATTACCTATCAGTTTCTTATTATGTGTTGGTTCCCTATAGAAGGCAATTCTATATTACCCAATCTACTTGATAAACACATTTTGTTTTGTTTGTTTTTAGTGTTAGGCATCAATTCCAGGACAGTGCACACACCAGAGAAATATTCTACCACTGAGTTAGATCTCCCGTGGAAATGCAGTTTTCTATTCTAAAAGAATAGTGTGAGTGAGACCCACATCTTGTACAAAGTCTTACAAAATTAGCATGTGAAAAATAGGAAAAAAAGAAAAAAAAGGAAGCAAAAAGAAAAATAGGTTGATGGGGGGAGGCTGATTTTTCGACCCCAAACCCAAATCATTCCATTGTCTTCTTTTCAATGGCACTCCATGGTGTTCCTGAGTAAACTACGGCTCACTATAATACTGAAACACACAACCCTGGATGGAGATTTAAGATAAGAAGACAATAGATACATGAACTGATATGTAGAACTACACATACCAAGACAGAGCATGAATAGAAAAGCCCAAGCTATGCAAATGAGCCACAAATCCTGTGCTAAGGTAACTGATAGCCCAGCTTGGTGTCATGCCGTCCTTGGGCTGCTCAGCTGGCTCTGGGCTCCTGTATGTTTCCTCCTTTGGAAGCTCATCCATAATAATGTTTGTTCATTGTGCTTGTCACTATCTACAGTTTTTTGTTCCAGGACATCAAAACCTAGAACTGACAGTGGGTGCCCACTGAACCCCAGTATCAGCTGACATCATTCACAGGATACTGTCTGTTCCCAGTACTAGAAACTTAAAATGGCGTAAGCATAGTTCAATGTCTTGGTTCAGTTAACTACTTAGACAAGTCATCTGCATGCTGCAAGTTCACTTCTCCTGGGGGACACAGGAGAATATCTAGTCACCCCAGAGTGCCCCAATGACAGGTGAAAGTATGAATTCACCGAAGTCACCACTGGTCTTAGTGAGACCAGACAGAAAGTTTATTGACCTCTCTTAATGAGCACAGGAGTTACATTCAGAAGCATAGGTGACTGAACATACAACCAAGTCACCTCAAAGTGCAACCCCCAGGATGGATGCTGACCTCGTAGAAAAGGCATAAAGTCTCTCTTTTCACCTTTTACTTTAATTTTAGCATATACTAGCATCTTCTAAGATCACTTGTAGCTGGATGAAAGAGTAACGCCTCTGGAATCCCAGAGAAGGCTTTCCTGACTGTCCTTGGTAGGAGTCAATCGCTCCATTACCATAGATCTGGCTAGTTCTGCTCTAGTTGCCATAGCTAAGGGTCAAAGTCCTAGAAAGGCATCTGGTTATGATGGGAGGGAAAAAAAGCCAAACAGTGTTAGGGGTCAGGAATCATTGAAAGAAGACCCCGGACTCAAATAGTATGCAAGAACAAAGAGGGTTTACTCTGCAGAAACAACCAGCAAGCTAGAATCACCACAGCATCAAAATGGGTGATGACCCCAGACAAAGGCACACAGGCCTTCTTATAGGGAACTGGGGGAACTCTCTAGAATGATTAGATAATCTCTAATGTGATTGGTAGGAGCCAAAGCCCTGACATTAGTACAGTGTTGATTGGCTACTGTGTTAGGATTAGGTTAATTTAAAACTTCATTGGTAGGTGCTGAGATGCCCCAGGTGGACTGCATCCCTGCGTCGTAAATATTTAACCACAGGATAGGCTGCCCAGCACAAATGGCCTATCCTGAGATCAGATATCTCCCATTCATGTGGCTATCTTCAGGTTGTTCTTCAAATGGGGGATTTTATTGTCTTGTTCCTGGACTTTTGGGGTCTGCTGCTTGAGCAGATGGTTTACGGCCTAGTCTCATGGTTTGCTCCTGGATTGGATAATCTATGGCCTAGTTTCTGAGTGGAGAAAAAAAATGGAATGAATGTACCCCTTAAGTAGGACTGTCTCAGGCATGGCTGGAACTAGGCACCCAAAAGGTTGGTCAAGAAGTGCTCTCCTTCCCAGCTTTGGATCCAGTCATTCAAAGACATCACCAAGAAAATTTCCCTCTTCAATTTTTAGGCCTCCTTCCTCTGTGTTGCCTTTCATCTCAATCTGGAACCCCTTCTATGACAGGCACCAGAAACTCCAGATCCCACAACCCGCCAATGAAAACCTCAGTCCTGTTAGTACTGCCCACAATTCACATTCTAAAACCCATCCGACTATTTGGATTTCCTGCTCAGTTATGTCATCTCCATTTACCAACCTTAAAATCCCTCCTTAGACCCTAAAACATTTTCTTAGATCCTCATGATTTAAGCTTTTATATCCCCACACCTTCCATAAACTTTCCTATCCAATTATTTACCATGAATGAGACACAAGCGGCTGATCACTGGGAGCAGTCACTGTAAAGTGAGTTCCTTGTCTTTTAGCATGATGCCTGTAAGCAAGGTAAACCTATTTGCTTTTCTAGTAGCTCTAACTAGCTAATGAATTAACTAATTAGCTAACATGGTGGTAGATTACCTTGGATAAGGAGCTGGCTGCCTGTTCCCTAGCTGTCAAGCTATAGTTAGCTTAGCTGTCAGCATGATCAGAGACCTGAGAAGGATAGATTATAACCTAAATTCCATATATTAATTAAAGTGACAGAAGTTATTCTATACGCCACTATCTAGACAATTCTCCCAGGTTCTTGTGGTCTCCATGGTAACGCAGTCAGAGACAGTCTGGCCATTAGGACCAAAAGATGAGAGGCTGTTTTTCTGTGGAAGAGAATTGGAGAGATTATCTTGTCTTAGGCACCAGGAATTAACTCTTCAGGTGTCCAGACAATTAACCCTGGCAATGGGCAAGGCATTGGGGCAGTCTTTTACAGTGGTTGGCATACCACAATCCAGGTGGAGTTCTTTGTCACTGTGCCCATATTTTCTTGGAAGCCTTGCAGGTGTCACTGCTTGGATTTAGGAGTCTCTGCCCTAGTAAGGTTAAACATTTAATGTCATATTCAGCAGATCTCTGACAGATTTGAGAGCTAGTACCTATTAAGTATATCTGACTTGAACAACCTTGTCTGTTTCTAAACTGTTTCTTGCAAAAATAAAACATAGCTCTAATAAAGCTTAATCTTATAATTAATTGCATCATTTATTCACATGACTTCAAATACGATTATGAAAATATTAAAACATTTGATCATTTACAAGGTGACTGTCAACTTGCATTCATTAATTATAGTAGCTTTTATGAGAATAGAATTGTTGTAGTACCTTTTGAGACTAGAATCTGTTAGGTTTGAGGCTTAAATATCACAATTTTTGAGTTGAAGAGTTTCTAGTATCAAAATAAAACTTTCCAATCTAAAGATGTAGTCCATAAAGAGACTGGGAACTTTTTGATCTTTTTATGGTGTATCATTGTAGAACATTAATGTAAACATTTCCCATATGACTTAGTTTGTAAAAAAAAATCTATAATAGCCTATAAATGTATAAAACTACACTATAGCTTAATAACATTAGCAAAAACAAGTTTAAACATAGTTTTAAGGCAGCAATTTTTAGCCTTTGTAATGTTGTAAATCTCCAAATATTTTAATTTAAATTTAAATTTAAAGAAATTTAAAATCTCTCTATTGTGTTTTTAGTAATATCAAAATAAATCACTTTTTTCTTTTAAAATTAATTTTATTCATTTATACAATATATTTTGAATGTATTTTAATTTATAAATGATTTATTATTGTTGTTGTTGTTATATTTATTTTCTTTACATCCCACTCATTGCCCGCTACCAGGCACTCATTCCACTATCCTTCCCCCACCTTCCCTGCCCTTCTCTGAGCTGGTGGGGCCCCCATGGATATCCCCCACCCTAGCACATCAAGTCTCTGTGAGGCTAGGCTCATCCTCTCCCACTGAGGCCAGACAAGGTAATCCAACTAGAAGAACATATCCCATATACAAGCAACAGATTTTGAGATAGGCCTGCTCCAGTTGTTTAGGACCCACATGAAGAGCAAGCTACACATCAGCTACATATGTGTAAGCAAAGGTCTGGCCCATGTATGTTCTTTGGTTGGTGGTTCAGTTTCTGAAAGCCCCAAAAGTCCATATTAGTTGACCATGTTGGTCTTCTTGTAGAGTTCCTATCCCTTCAGAGGCCATAATACTTCCTCCTATTTTTCCACAAGAGTCCCCAATCTCCAGCCACTGTTTGTCTTTGGATATATACATCTGTCTGAATCAACTGCTGGGTGGAGTTTCTCAGAAGACAGCCATGCTAGACTCCTGTCTATAAGTGTAACATACTGTCACAAATAGTGTCAGAAATGGGTGATTTCCCATGGGACGTGTCTCAAGTTGTGCCAGTAATTGCTTAGTCATTCCCTCAGTCTCTGCTCCATCCCCTATACCTGCATTTCTTTTCTTTTCTTTTCTTTTCTTTTTCTTTCTTATGAGATATTTTCTTTATTTACATGTCATATATCTCCTTTCCCAGTTTCCCCTCCAAAGAAAATGAAAAAAAAAAAAAAGAAAAGAAAGAAAGAAAGAATAAAACCCTATTCCCTCCCGCCTTCCCCTGCTCAACAGCACACCCTCACCCACTTCCTAGCCCTGGCATTCCCATACACTGGGGCATAGAACCTTCACAGGACCAAGGGCCTCTCCTCCCACTGATGACCATCCTCTGCTATACATATACATATGCGGCTGGAGCCCTTAGTCTCACCATGTGTACTCTTTGGTTGGTGGTTTAGTCCCTGGAAGCTCTGAGGGTACTAGTTAGTTCATATTGTTGTTCATCCTAAAGGGCTGCAAACCCCTTCAGCTCCTTGGGTCCTTTCTCTAGCTCCTTCACTGGGGACCCTGTGCTCAGTCAAATGGATGGTTGTGAGCTTCTACTTCTGTATTAGTGGGATACTGTCAGAGCCTCTCAGGAGACAGCTATATCAGGCTCCTGTCATCCAACACTTGCTGACATCCACAATAGTATCTGGATTTGATGATTGAATATGGGAAGGATTCCCAGGTAGAGTAGTCTCTGGATTGCCCTTCCTTCAGTCTCTGCTCCATAGTTTGTCTCTGCAACTCCTTCCATGTGTATTTTGTTCCCCCTTCTAAGAAGGAATGAAGTATCCACACTTTGGTCTTCCTTCTTCTTGAATTTCTTTTGCTTTGTGTATTGTATTCTGGGTATTCCAAACTTCTGGGCTAATATCCACTTATTAGAGAATGTATACCATGTGTGTTCTTTTATGATTGGGATCCCTCACTCAGGATGATATTCTCCAGATCCATCCATTTCCCCAAGAATTTCATAAATTCATTGTTTTTAAGAGCTGAGTTGTACTCTATTGAATAGGTATACCACATTTTCTGTATACATTCCTCTGTTGAAGGACATCTGGTTTGTTTCCAGTTTCTGGCTATTATGAATAAGGCTGCTATGAACATAGTGGAGCATGTGTCCTTATTACATTTTGGAACATCTTCTGGATATATGCCCCTGAGTGGTATAGCTGGGACCTCTGGTAGTACTATATCCAATTTCCTGAGGAACCACCAAACTGATTTCCAGAGTTGTTGCACCAGCTTGCAACCCCACAAACAATGAAGGAGTGTTCCTCTTTCTCCACAACCTCACCAGCATCTGCTGTCACCTGAGTTTTTGATCTTAACCATTCTGACTGGTGTAAGGTGGAATCTCAGGGTTGTTTTGATTTGCATTTCCCTGATGACTCAGGATGTTGAACATTTCTTTAGGTGCTTCTCATACATTTGTTATACCTCAGTTGAGAATTCTTTGTTTAGCTCTGTACCCATTTTTTAATTGGGTTATTTGGTTCTCTGGGGCCTAACTTTTTGAGTTCTTTGTATATATTGGATATTAGCTCTCTATCAGGTATAGGATTGGTAAAGATCTTTTCCCAATCTGTTGGTTGCTGTTTTGTCCTATTGACAGTGTCTTTTGCCTTACAGAAGCATTGTAATTTTATGAGTTCTCATTTGTCAATTCTTGGTCTTAGAGCAGAAGCTATTGGTGTTCTCTTCAGGAAATTTTTCCCTGTGCCCATGTGCTCAAGGCTCTTCCCCACTTTCTTTTCTATTAGTTCAGTGTATCTGGTTTTATGTGGAGGTCCTTGATCCACTTGGACTTGAGCTTTGTACAAGGAGCTAGGAATGAATCTATTTGCATTCTTCTACATGCTAACCATCAGTTGAGCCAGCACCATTTGTTAAACATGCTGTCTTTTTTCCACTGGATGGTTTTTGCTCCTATCTCAAAGATCAAGTGACCATAGGTGTGTAGGTTCATTTCTGGGCCTTCAGTTCTATTCCATTGATCCACCTGCTTGTCACTGTACCAATACCATGCAGTTTTTATCACAATTGCTTGGTAGTACAGCTTATACAGGATGGTGATTCCACTAGAGGTTCTTTTATTGTTGAGAATAGTTTTCACTATCCTAGGGTTTTTGTTATTTCAGATAAATTTGCAAATTGCTCTTTCTAAGTCTGTGAAGAATTGAGTTGGAATTTTGATGGGGATTGTATTGAATCTGTGTAAAGTCCGGCCAGTGGACCTACACAGTCGTGAGTGGCTTTGGACTGGAGACTGGACAGGACCTGTGGAAATAAACGGATGCAGAGACAAAAGAGTCGGACGCCAAGAATATGTATCAAAGCGTATCTTTACTTGGGGTAGATGAGTTTTTATAGCAGGCAGCAAAAAAAACGAAATCACAGCAATCAAACTTATAACATAAACGTGACACCAGACATAAGGGCACAAGGTTTGTTTAGCCAGCAAGGACTTCAAAAGGCAGTTCGGACAGAAGTGAGTTGAGTGTCAGTCTTTGATCTCAGGAGAAGCTGCAGCCTTTGTAGCCTATTGTCTTTCACCACAGGTGGGCGGCCTCAGTACCGGCTTGTCAGGCATTCAGAACAGCTTCAGGCAGCCATGGAGGGGAGAATACAAATCTGTAGATTGCTTTCAGCAAGATGGCCATTTTTACCATATTAATCCTGGCAATCCATGAGCAGCATGGGAGATCTTTCCATCTTCTGAGATCTTCGATTTCCTTTTTATCCTTTGTGTAGAGGATTTTATATCCAGCTACTTTGCTGAAGTTGCTTATCAGGTTTAGGAGCTCTCTGGAGGAATTTTGGGGTCACTTAAGTATACTATCATATCATCAGCAAATAGTGATAATTTGACTTCTTCCTTTCCAATTTGTATCCCTTTGATCTCCTTATGTTGTCTAATTGCTCTGGCTAGGACTTCAAGTACAATATTGAACAGGTAGAGAGAGAGTGGACAGGCTTGTCTAGTTCCTGATTTTAGTGGTTTCTCTCCATTTAGTTTGATATTGGATACTGGTTTGCTGTGTATTGCTTTTACTATGCTTAAGTATGGGCCTTGAATTTCTGATCTTTCCAAGACTTTTATCATGAAGGGATGTTGGATTTTGTCAAATGCTTTCTCAACATCTAATGAGATGATCATATAGTTTTTTTTTTCTTTGAGTTTGCTTACATAGTGAATTATATTGATGGATTTATGTAGATTGAACCATCCCTGCATCCCTGGGATGAAGCCTACTTGATCATGATGGGTGATAATTTTGATGTGCACTTGGATTCGGTGTGCAAGAATTTTATTGAGTATTTTTGTATCGATATTCATAAGGGAAATTGCTCTAAAGTTTTTTTTCTTCTTTAGGACTTTATGTGGTTTAGGTATCAGAGTTATTGTAGCTTCATAGAATGAATTGGGTAGAGTACCTTCTGTTTCTCTTTTGTGGAATAGTTTGTGGAGTATTGGTATTAGGTTTTCTTTGAAGGTCTGATAAATCTCTTCACTAAACCCATCTGGTCCTGGGTTTTTTTGTTTTGTTTTGTTTTTTTAGTTGGGAGACTATTAATGAGTCTTTCTATTTCTTTAGGGGATATGGGAAAGTTTAGATAGCTTATCTGATCTTGATTTAACTTTGTACCTGGTATCTGTCTAAAAATTGTCCATTTCATCCAGGTTTTCCAGTTTTGTTGAGTATAGGCTTTTGTAGTAGGAGCTCATGATTTTTTGGACTTCCTCAGTGTCTGTTGTTATGTCTCCCTTTTCAATTCTGATCTTGTTAATTAGGATACTGTCTCTGTGCCCTCGAGTTAGTCAGGCTAAGGGTTTATCTATTTTGTTGACTTTCTCAAAGAACCAGCTCCTGGTTTGGTTGATTCTTTGTATAGTTCTTTTTGTTTCTATTTGGTTGATTTCTGCCCTGAGTTTGATTATTTCCTGCCTTTGACTCCTCTTGGGTGAATTTGCTTCTTTTTGTTCATGAGCTTTCAGATGTACTGTCAAATTGCTGGTATGTGCTCTCTCCAGTTTCCTTTTGGAGGAACTTAAGGCTAGGACATTTCCTCTTTAGGACTGCTTTCATTGTGCCCCATAAGTTTGGGTATGTTGTGGCTTCATTTTCATTAAACTCTGGAAAGTCTTTAATTTCTTTCTTTATGTCTTCCTTGACCAAGTTATCATTGAGTAGAGTGTTGTTAAGCTTCCACGTGTATGTGGGCGTTCTATTGTTTATGTTGTTATTAAGGAGCACCCTTAATCCATGGTGATCTGATAGGATACAAGGAATTATTTCAATCTTCTTGTATCTGTTGAGCCTAATTTGTGATCAATTATATGGTCAATTTTGGAGTAGGTACCATGAAGGCATATCCTTTTGTTTTAGAATAAAATGTTCCATAGATATATGTTAAAGCCATCTGTTTAATAACTTCTGTTAGTCTCACCATGTCTCTGTTTAGTTTCTGTTTCCATGATCTGTCCATTGAAGAGAGTCGGATGTTGAAATCTCCCACTATTATTGTGTGTGGTGCAATGTGTGCTTTGAGCTATAGTAAAGTTTCTTTTATGAATGTGGATGCCCTTTCATTTGGAGCATAGAGGTTCAGAATTGAAAGTTTCTCTTGATAGATCATACCTTTGATGAATATGAAGTGTCCCTCCTTATCTTTTTTGATCACTCTAGGTTGAAAGTCGATTTTATTCGATATTAGAATGGCTACTCCAGCTTGTTCCTTGGGACCATTTGCTTGGAAAATTGATTTTCAGCCTTTTATTCTAGGTAGTGTCTGTCTTTGTCACTGAAGTGGATTTCCTGTATGCAACAAAATGTTGGTTCCTGTTTATGTACACAGTACGATAGCCTATGTCTTTTTACTGGAGAAATTAGTCCATTGATATTAATAGATATTAACGAAAAGTAATTGTTGATTCCTGTTATTTTTGTTGTTAGAGTTGGAATTCTGTTCATGTGGCTATCTTCTTTTAGTTTTGTTGAAAAATTACTTTCTTGCTTTTTCTAGGATGTAGTTTCCCTCCTTGTGTTGGAGTTTTCCATTTATTATCCTTTGAAGGACTGGATTTGTGGAAAGATATTGTGTAAGTATTTTTTTTTCATGGTATACTTTGGTTTTTCCATGTATGGTGATTGAGAGTTTTGCTGGTGATAGTAGCCTGAGTTGGCATTTGTGTTCTCTTAGTGTCTATGACATCAGCCCAGGATCTTCTGGCTTTCATAGTCTCTGGTGAGAAGTCTGGTGTAATTCTGATAGGTCTGCCTTTATATATTACTTGACCTTTATCTCTCACTGCTTTTAATATTCTTTCTTTATTTTGTGCATTTGATGTTTTGACTATTATGTAGAAGGAGGAATTTCTTTTCTGGTCCAATCTATTTGGAGTTCTGTAGGCTTCTTATATGTTCATGGGCATCTAATTTTTTTTTAGGTTTGGGAAGTTTTCCTCTATAATTTTGTTGAAGATATTTACTGGCCCTTTAAGTTGGAAGCCTTCACTTTCTTCTATACCTATTATCCTTAGGTTTGGTCAGTTCATTGTGTCCTGGATTTCCTGGATGTTTTGGGTTAGGAGGTTTTTGCATTTTGAGTTTTCTTTGACTGTTGTGTCAATGTTTTCTATGCTCTCTTCTGCACCTGAGATGCTCTCTTCTATCTTTTGTAGTCTGTTGATGATGCTTGCATCTATGGTTCCTGACTTCTTTCCGAGGTTTTCTATCTCCAGAGTTGTCTTTCTTTGTGATTTCTTAATTTTTTCTACTTCCATATTTAGGTCCTGGATGGTTTTATTCAGTTCCTTCACCTGTTTGGTTGTGCTTTCCTATAATTCTCTAAGGGATTTTTGTGTTTCCTCTTTAAGGGCTTATACTTGTTTACTCGTGTTTTCCTGTAATTCTTTAAGGGAGTCTTGTACCTGTTTACCTGTGTTCTCCTGTATTTCTTTTAAGGGAGTTATTTATGTCCTTCTTAAATTCCTCTATCACCATCATGAGATATGATTTTAGATCCAAATCTTGCTTTTCCAGTGTTTTGGGATATCCAGTACTTGCTGTGTGGGAATACTAGGTTCTGATGAAGCCAAGTAGTCTTGGTTTCTGTTGGTATGATTCTTTCGTTTGTCTTTCACCATCTGTTGATCTCTGGTGGTAGATGTTCTGATGCTGTCTTTGGCTGGAGCTTGTTCCTCCTGTGGGTCTGTAAGCCTGTGTCAGCACTTCTGGGAGATCAGCTCTTCTCTGGTAAGACCTGTGTACAGAGGGCTGTGGATCAGCCATCCCTCCTGAGTCCTGGGGTCAGAGCACACCTTGGAGACAAGTTCCCTGCTTGCAGGAAAGGTGAAGAGAAGGCTGTGGATCCACTGTCCCTCCTAGTTGTAAAGGGAGGTAGAAAGGATCCTGTCCCAGCTTCCCTGCCACTTCTGTGGTCTGCCTCCTGGCTGTTCTGCTTTAGAAAGTTGCCAGAGAGAAAACGGTGATCTCACCTAAGTCCCTGGGTCAGAGTACTTCCTAGAGAACAGCTCTCCAATAAAGTGCCTTCTTAAAAGTAAAGACATCAAGCAACAGTGTAGACAATTTATACAACAGAAGTCATACAAAAATTTTATCTCAGTTTAAAAGTATCTTTGGAGACCTGCTTCCCTGGTCTGCTCATGTCACATGTTGCTGCCCATAGGAAAGATGGTGGTGAAGCCATGACTTTCCATATGGCTGCTAGCCATGTGACTGCCCTTAACCAAAATGGTGGTGAAGCTTTGGCTCCACCTTCTTCACCCCATAGTGACTAGCCATGTGTTTATATCCCAGAATGAAATCATGTCACATGATTTAAGATTATCTCAGCACAAACTTTCAGTTACTGACTTTGAGTTATGACTTGGAACCATATCCAATAATTTATAAGCTGGTAATGCTGGTTTTGACCCTGGACTTTAAAAACATGCCTGGGTCAGAAAAGAGTGAAGAGTAACTTATTTTCAGAGCTAGCGATAAAGTAAAACAGTTTGAAAATAGCAGTAAAACCATATGCAACAACTTCAAAATTATTCATACTTAAAATAATGTTTGAATTCCTATTATATTAGATCCAACGGACAGAAAACCAATAAGTGAATTGAAGCTAGGTGGCTGACTGCAAGAGAAAGGAAAAACATTTATTCACACATTCAAGACAAGTCAGAAAGGAGCATACAGTGACCATGTACTAGCAAATTCATAGGTAGTTAAGCAGACATTTTAAATTGTCATTTGTAAATTTGAATAGATCTTTATAACACTGAAATATTGTCATCATATTAAGAATATCTTAAGCTAGGATTGAATCACATACACAATGTTATAAAAATATAACTTTCTCTTATAATCACACAAAAATCAATACCAACTTAAATGAGACTTGTTATGCTTTCTTAGCCTAAAAGGAGACACAATAATAAGCAGAGTTAATTAGGATCAAGAAGTTTTATAATTGCTGCTTCATACTACATGATCAACTTAAGATAGTAAAGTCACATGGCAGGTTGCGAGCTATGTGATCAACATGGTTGCTAATATTTAAAACATTTTTTTCCAGATCTATCTATCATTATATATTTTTCTTAAATGAGAGCTGCATCCAAATTGCACATATACATTAAACAAGAGTTAATTTGAGTTACATATAAACATATATAGGAACTTAATAAGTGCTGAATAAAGCCAAATATTGCTGATTTTTCTCTCGGGTGAGTTTCTGAGACCAGAGCAGCCAGCCGGAGGCACAGGCCCCACGACTCCCAGGGGAGCCGCAGGGCAGCAGGGTCAGGATCCTCTCAGCTTCCCAGTGACAGAGGAGGATCAGTGTCCTTCTCAGTCCCTTCCCTGCAAGTGGAGGGCCTACCTCCAGGGAATGCCTTAAGCCAGAGACTCGGGCGAGAGCCACCATTTCCTCTCTGGTGAGTTTCTAAGACCAGAGCAGCCAGCTTGGAGGAACAGGCCCCATAAATCACAGGAGACTTGCAGGGTGGCAGGGACAGGACAAGCTCTAGCCAGAGACACTAAGAACATCTAACA
>NW_022196896.1:92657080-92658826 GCF_008632895.1 Mastomys coucha
TTGTTTCTTTGTTTTTTGGAGGGGTAACTGGGAATGGAGAAATTTACATGTAAATAAAGAAAATATCTTTAAAAAAAGCCAAACATTGATATAGATTATAGATATTTTAATCCATACCCAATGAGCAATTTATAAATCCTTAAATAGGAGCTATAGTATAATCTATACTATAGATATTTTGGGAGTAGAATGCAAAGAAATCAGAGATAAATTATTTTTAAGATTGAACAAAGAGTGGAGCAGAGACTGAAGGAAAGGCCATCCAGAGACTGCCCCACCTGGGGATCCATCTCACATTCAGACACCAAACCCAGACACTATTGCAGATGCCAAGAAGTGCTTGCTGACAGGAGCCTGATACAGCTGTCTCCTGAGAGGCTGACAAATACAGAGGCAGATGCTCACAGCCAACCATCGGACTGAGCACAGGGACCCCGATGGAGGAGTTAGGGGAAGGACTGAAGGAGCTGAAGGGGCCTTATCTGGCATCAATGGAAGGCGAAGCCCTTGGTCCTGTGAAGGCTTGATGCCCCAGTGTAGAGGAATGCTAGAGTGGTGAGCTAGGAGTGAGTGGGTGGGTGGGGGAATCACCCTCATAGAAGCAGGGTAAGAGGGGATGGGATAGGGAGTTTGCAGAAGGGAAACCAGGAAAGGGGATAACATTTGAAATGTAAATAAATAAAATATTCAATTTAAAAAATAAGATTGGGGAAGTAGAATTTTAAGTGTAGAGCAAAGTTAGTTTACATATAAGATATTTGAGGATCATTTGTCTGTAGTAGTGAGAATCTGGAAGTCAGGTATGCCAATTTGTAATAAAAATGTGAGTCTATTGAAGGAGAGCAAGTGCCTGCAGGCCAGCTTCAGGAAGCCAGGAGGATTAATAGGGAAGGGGGCATGTGGGTCCATGTGGGCAGGCTAAGAGCCAGACCCATGGAATAAGAATCTAGCTAGAATTTGGAATAAAATTCATAGACAAATGATCCACAGGAGCAGGTGTGTCCTACTCTGCCCTGATCTGTTGTAACTCAGAGACTAGATGTGGGGAGGGAGGCTAGACAGGAAGAAACAGCTTGGTGAAATGAGAAATAGCTAGTGGAGGATCTCCATTTACTGGATCTCAGGCAATAATATTATGTAGTTCCCATGGGTGAAGACAGGAGTCCAAGACATCCCAAGGACACAGGTAGGACTAGAATGGATCAGCACAAGCGGGCCAGCCAGGTTGTCACAAGGCTGGGCAGGAGCCAGGGCAAGGTGCCCGAGTGAACACAGTTCACTCAGGATTTATGAGAAAAGGAACCATGCCAGTAGAAGAATTAAGCTTCTCACAAGGGAAAAACTGTAGCCACAGGTGGAGAACTCACCAACCAGTTGGTGCTGGACACAGAAATCCAGCTATCAAGCTGCAGGAAAGTGAGCCTGCTAGCTGACTGGGGATAGATAGGGTCCTGGCATGTGTGACTTCAACCCACCACAGAAGGGAGTGCAAGCACCCAAAAAATCCATCCAAGTTACAGCACCAAACGTTATGGAATATAATGCATTGTGGGGTAGGGGTGGGGGTATGCCAAGGTGTCCTGCTGAGAAATCATGCCATGTGGCAGACCTAATATAAAAGCGGTTTATTTGGAAGAAGTGAGGGGAGTAAGGATCTGGAGAAAGGATAGAGGCAGGCAGACAAAAGAGAAGCAGGGACAGAGAAGGACAGAAAGGGAGAGAGGCCAATAGGAACACATGAGGAGG
>NW_022196896.1:92659077-92682006 GCF_008632895.1 Mastomys coucha
AGAAGGAGGGGGAGACGGAGAGGGGGGAAGGAGGGGGAGAGGAAGAGGGAGATGGAAAGAAGCAGTCCTTTTATAAGCTCCCAGACCACATCTGTCAGTGGCAAGTGAGGACCTAAGCCGTTTCTAGTTCCCTAGGATGAGTCTAGCAAAATCGCCTGTAAGCTAACATAGTTATTGGCTGACTTTTTAGCTTTCATATTATTATAGGCATTATGCTGCAGGTATCTAGTTGGTAACCCTGACCTAGGTCCCTTACCTTTCCCTAGAACCAGGCCCATAATCCTATAGAAAACCTGGTTAAGTCAGACTAGAATTCTCAGGTACAGGAAAAGCGATATTCAATAGATTTTATTCCCTGTTTCAAGGAAAAAAAACCCACAAAACTTCAAGTAGTATAGTATATACTATAGTATATAGTATAGTATATACAAGCAAATAAATTTGTTTGGGTTCACTTAGGAGCTAGTGTCTGAGCTAGCAGTAAGTGATAATGTGCATATTTTGATAAAATATCTAAAAGTAAATGTAAATGTCACTTCTCTGTCCTCAGTTAAATGGATGAGAAGAGAGCCATACCCAAATGGGTCACATATCAGATATCCTGTATATCAGATATTACATGATAATTAATAACAGTAGCAAAATTACAACTATGAAGTAGCAATGGAATAATTTTATGGTTTGGGGTAACCACAACATGAAGAACTGTGTTAAAGGGTCAGAGCATTAGGAAGGTTGAGAGCCACTGCTAAAGATGATGATATGTAACCTGGAGTAAATTATATGCTAAGGTCTACCCGTCCCCAGGCTGTTCCCAGGCCTACCAGGTATTTCATATTGTTGCTGTAATGTACCTGCCAGTCACCGACGCAGAAAAATTTCCTGACTTAGAACAAGGTCATGCTGATCACATATCGTGTTATGTTCTATATGTTCTGAGGTTTGTTAATCTTAAGAGATTCCACAAAAATTTTCATAGGATCCATTAAATTAAATGTCAATATGAACTGTTATGTGTAAAATGGCTTGAATCAGAGCTGACCACTGGACAGCACTTCCTGTACCTGCATATGAGCTTACTTCAGTTTTTGTCTTTTTTTTTTTTTTCCTTTATAAGCTGGCCCCAAGAAATATTCGGAGCTGAATGTTCATTGCTGTGGCTCAGCCCTCGAATTCTGAGCTATGGTCCTGATTGATCGGTATTGGGGTATACATTCAATAAACCATCCCTGTCTGACTGAGATTACTGTTTGTGTGATTTGTGGAGCAACTCTCAGACCCCAACACTATATACTAGAGTTGTTTACAATCATGTTTTCTGCACCTCTGAAAGGGCGGTTCCTCATAGCTAGGTAATCTGGAAACCTTGATGCAAATGCTTTCCTGTTGCAAAGCCTCTCATGCAGGGGACACGGTATTTGTCACCACTGCCAGTACTAAAAAGCACAAGGGCTTCTATTCTCCATGCTTCCACCTCTCACCCTGTACTAGCAATTGCTACGGGTTGAACCCCAGCTTCCTCCCTCATTGGATGATCAGCCCATCCATTACTGGTTAATGCATTACTGCTAGCTCAGACACTAGCTCCTAAGTGAACCCAAACATATTTATTTGCTTGTATAATAATAAGTGAAAATGAAAAGTTCCCAAAAGTCTGAACAGGTAAGTAATAAAGCAGTGCCATCTCAATAAGAATCGGGGGCTTTAAAAATGTCAAATCTGCTTCTCTACTGATTTACATATCCAGTTAGACTTAGTTCTCCATCCACAGAAATTATCATAATAATTCTTGCTTGTATCCTGTATTCTAGTTCATTAGATTGTCAGAACAGCTTGTGATTCTCAGATGAAAATTATTGAGTTTTCTCAATTATACATTGTAAAGGTAATGGATGGGAAGTTGAAGGATTTCGAGTGTTCTACCTCAAGGGCAGTCTGGAAGACTGGAGTACATTAATTTTAGTTATATAAATTTTATTGGGATTCTTCTCTAGGTAGACTTCAGTAAATTATACAGTCATGGACCCATCTGTATTTAATTAACTTAAAATTACTTTTTATTTTGGGTCCTATTTTTACATATGTATGCCCATCTTCATACTACAAATAACCTATATTTCACAAAAACAACACACATTCTAAAATTAAGGTAGTTTTTAATTTCTTGGTTAGTGAAATATTTCTGTCAGCTCACTATGAAAATGGAGGAGGTGAGTTTGCATGCTCTCAGCTCTTGTATAAAATTTACTATTCTTTCCTACAACAATTCTCAGGTTCTAAGGCAGCGGCACACTATTCAAGCAGCCTATTCACAAACACACACTTATAAAAAAGCAGGAAAAGTCCAGCTGGAGATGGACAATTTATTTTTGCTTTGGATGGAAATATTCCACTAATATTAAAACAAAAATCAAAGGCCAGAATTTATAGCTTACTAGTATTAACAGAGACAGGAATAGTAGTAACACACGTCTGTAATCCCAGCACTAGGGCACTTGAAATGCAGATTGCACCAGGTTCCAGCCAGCATGGGTTAAATAGTGAATTTCCAAAGAACCTAGGTTTCAAAATGAGATCCTGTCTTAAAAATAATCCTTAATAAAAACTCCTAAAAGTTATTGAGTCAAACAAAGATATTCATATTTATGAGGATCTTTTATACCTGTAATCATATTACTTCTGAAAACTAGATGTTTTTTTTTATCACCACAATGAGAAGATGCTGCTCCACAAGGATTTTTTTAAGTTGACTTTTACTTTTGTTTTATCAACATTTTACATTTCAATTTAAATAGGTCTTGTAACCATTGATAAAAGAGTATTTTCTCATTAAATTTCAAGGGCTAAAAAAAAAAATGAGGCAAACAATGTGTCTTAGTACTTTCCTAAAGCTACGATAAATATCATGACTAGGAGAGGGGAGGGTTCCTATGTCCTACTGGGTACAGTAGAGCATGCAGAAAAACAAAAGCAAAACTCAAGAACTCAAGGCGGAAACTGAAGCAGAGACCATAGAGGAACACTGCTTACTGGCTTGTTCAGCTTGCTTTCTTACACCACCCAGAACCACCTGCTCAGTGATTGCATAGCCCAGTGATTGCATAGCCCAGAGTAGGTTGGGCTCTCTAACATACTGTAGAAATTAAGAAAATGTCCCACAAACATTCCTACAGGTCAATCTCATAGAGGCGACACATCGACTGAGGTCTCCCTTCCCTACCCGAAACTACTTATGATGCAGATTCAATCCCAGGTCTATACCTGTGATTGTTCTCTATTGTTATTATATAAGCCAAATGGCATATGCTATAGCTACAATATATGCTATAGCTATTCTGTGCTGTAGATGTTGCATGCTCAAGCAGACACAGCCTCTCCGTTCACTCACTTCACCTATCGGGATATAAAGCAGCAGACAACACATAAATGAACCAGTGTGGCCGTGTTCTAGCATCAGTTTACCGATGAAAACTGAAGTCTGATATTCACATAAAATTTACATTTCAAATTTTTATTCTTTAAAAAAAAAATCTTATTTCTAAAGAGACAACGAATCTGATATTTCCCCTGGCTTTGAAACTAGTGCCTTATTTGGATGGGTATAACAATATTATATTTGGTCCCTGCTCCCTTATCTCACAAGGGCAAATGAAGAGGAAGAGCATGGATGAGAGATGAGCCCCTGAGAAGACACTAATGACCTCAGTCTGAGTAAATCAATCCACCTTTCGCAGTCCAGAATGGCTTCGACCCTTGCTCTTCACCTTGATACCAGTATAGATGAGTTAATTAGACTCTTTGGCTATCAGCTTTTGTTTTTCTGTAATAAAGCTTACATCATCCAGAAGTTCCTGTAATTCATATGAAGCGACTAACAGCTAGCAGCCAATATTCTTTGGTGTTCTTGACAATTCATAAATCACATGCTACCCTGGAATATTGCACACAGAGATGGAAATGCACAGAAGAACAGATATATACTAGTTAAGAGGCATGTTGCCTCTTTCTTCACAATTAACCTGACTTTGTGGCACCTTGATGTAATTATTCCTTTACATGTGCCCAATGTTTTTAGAGTGAGTAAACATCTTCAGCATCTTATTTATTTGGTTGCTATGAGGTATAGGGTCTCGACATATTTGACACATAATTCTGGTGGCATGTAATCCTCCACTATTCTATGAACTATGGCATGTGAAGAAAAAAGTCATGAGTTAAGCAAGGCTTTTCTATCTCCAAATCCAGGTTTTTTTTTTTAATCTATAGCCAGATGGATGGCATCATATTTGAAAAGACTAGCCACCTGTCTTTTCTGATGCCCCCTATCATGGGGCTGCCACTCACTCCTGTGATTCAGATGCAATCTTCCCCACCACATAGCTTCTGCTACTGTTCATAATAATCATGGCTTTTGCCAGGACATTTTGCTCTCTCAACTCCTTCATCAGCAGTGCTGCTAAGGACTCTGTGGATCAACAGCAATCATCTGGAGACTAGATATTATGAAGACCAGCTGACAGAGGACAGAGAGATACAGACGCACAGAATGCAACTGACCTACAAGACAGGATCGGAACTGCAGCAGGCGTCCTTGCTGTGCATGCTTCTTGAAACCGTCCCGCAGTTTCATGAACCGGGTTCTCTCTCAGTCGAAGGGAGAAAGAGGACATGAAACACAGAGTTCGAGAACAAAAGGATGCGAAGCCAAGTTGAGGATTTCCAATCAAGGCTTGCAACTTTACTTTTGGGGTCCAGCATTTATAAGTACACAAGAAAGCGAAACTGGATCTCTAGGTTACAATGACATTTGCATAACATAAACAATGCCTGAGGAGTCAGGAAAGAGTCAGAACAGAGTCAAGGAGAAGTCAAGGGGAAACCGGGCTGCCGGGCGGCTCAGGGTGTCCTGTAGGTCTCTTACATTCAACAATGTCCTCAGCCAGCAGACATGTCAGCCACCAGGCATACCCTCCTCTGGAATCCTTGAAGGTGGAACTCAGTGTAGTGGGTCTTTGTTTTAGGCACAGCAGATGTGAGCTGACAGTTGTAAGCTCTGATATAGGGAGTTGAGGCAGGAGGGAGGAACCCAACACTTCTCACCAAGAGTTTTATCTGAGGATGAGGGCACTACTTCCCATCTACAAAATTCATCTTCTCACAACACCAGTTAATTTAATAATGATCTATTTATTAATAATGTAATTAATATTTATTAGTTTCTTTATTGATAATTTAATTAATAATTAAAAATGATTACATTTAATAACTGAGCATCATTCCCTCTATAATGAAAACCTATGCAGACCCATAGAATCTGGGGAAGAGAAATGAGAATAAATACATTCATATGTAAAATTGTGAGGAGTAAAAAAAGAAAAAAGCATGTAAATTTAAAATACCCAAACTACTTATCTATATAAGTATTGAGTATATTTTAAAAACATAAATAAGGCAGGTAAACTTGGTTTGTTTTGTTTGGAATAATATTTTTATTAATTCTTTAAGAAATTTAAATAATGTGTTTTGTTCATATTCAACTTCTTCCCACATTCTTCCTATATTCTAATATGTGCCCAAAAGTCAGTTATTACAAATCATGAAATTTGTACTATTTCATGAACAAATGTTGATCAAAGACTTGAAAGTAAAGATAAACAAATTGTGTGCCTTTGTGAGTGTAGGGGCATCTTTTTAAAGCTCTTGTGTAGTAAGAATATTGGTTTCTTGAAAAACTCAGTTATGTTATGTTATGTGACTATGTTTTTGTTTTAACCTCAGCTGTGGGATAAGAGGCTGCTTCACAGCGGGTGACTATGATTTGCCTTGTGTACTAGCAAGGGTGTAATTTTTGCCAGCTGCAGATAGTTTAATTCTGGGGACTCTAGAAAGGGTATAAATCGGAGCACCTCCAGAGGGCCCGTGGTAGCTGCTACTACTACCTCAGCCGCTGTCTCTTTCCTCCCCTCTATCCCCGACCCCTGCCACTGTTGGTCCTTGCTAGTTTCTGCTGCTTTGTTTCCTTTTGTTGGATTGCTGGGTTGCTGGTTTGCTGGAGGTATTTTTACCAATAAAGATTGGATTTGACCGTACGAGCCCGAAGCCACTAATCAGCAGGAAGTTGTCTAGAGAGGTCTATACCCCCTTTTCTCTCTAATCTTCTTTCTCTCCTACCTAGTGTTGGGGGTTGAGAAGGGATTAGGGTGGAATAAGGGTAGAAAGGGAAGTAGAGGTATAAGAACCCAATAAAAAATAAAATAGATACATAACTACACCAGCATTCCTGTGGTTGTATTTCTTGACTATTCTTTCTTCTTACAATACTTAGTATTGTTTTTCTTAAAATCCATAGCAATAATTTCCCATTGAAGTAGTGAGTTCGATAATTGTTTGTGTCTTCGATGCTTTCAACATTTTATCCTTTGCAATAATTTAGAGTCAGTTGAATGGACTATGGCTTCGCATCCCACTTGCACATGTAATCATCTGCAAGGCTCTGTAGAAACATCTAGAAGTATGCCCCTCCCACCAAAGAGTCCAGGCCATCAAGTATGGTCCTTGTATATTAGCATTCTTTAAGGTTATCTCCAAAGGTATTAGTCCAGAATTGATAGTCACTAGTTAAAAGCAAAAAAGACAAAAACAAACAAACAAAATTAAGCACATAAAACCACTCAACATGTTCTTAGAGACTCAGTTAATCAGATCAGTAAGGGTGCGTGGTTCAAGTCAGGATAGATAAAGGCATGTTGTTTCACACTCAGGACTAAGGAACAAGAATCTTGATATAATGAGAGAGGGTTT
This sequence comes from Mastomys coucha, assembly GCF_008632895.1. NCBI lineage: Eukaryota > Metazoa > Chordata > Mammalia > Rodentia > Muridae > Mastomys > Mastomys coucha. Next base: position 92,665,879 of record NW_022196896.1, read on the forward strand.
GGAAAAGTTTATATGATCTTGATTTTATTAGTATGAGTGATTACGCTAAAAGTAAAGAAAAAAATGTTCCAAATCTATTCCTTATATTTAGTTATATTCACAATGTTTGTGAATCAAAACTCACTTTGTTTTTTGTTTTATTTTGTTTTGTTTTGCTTTCTGAGACAGGGCTTCCCTGTGTAACCCTGGCTGCCCTGGAACTCACTCTGAGACCAGGCTGGCCTCGAACTCAGAAATCTGCCTGCCTCTGTCTCCCAAGTGCTGGGATAAAAGGTGTGCGCCACCACCACCCAGCTGGAAATCACTTTGTTACTGTAACTTTTTTTTCTTTTAATATCAGGAAAACCTTGATATTTATTTTACCTCATCAATTGTTATTATTTGTTTTCCTTTTTAAAGGAAAGACTTTCATGTCTGATATGTGTGAATAAGTGGCAAAAGCTTCTCAGTTAGCTCTCACTCCTCAGGGGAAATATATTCAATTCAGTCCCAAAACTGAGTTCCCTGAAAGCAGGCTCCCAGAAGCAGCTGGAAGGAACTAGAGAACAAAGAAACACTTGCCTCCCTCTCTCCCTCCCTGTCACCTCCACTTAGGACCAATCAGAAAAGGTCAGAACAGTTTTATCTAGCTAGCCAAAATAGCTTGAGTCAGAGCTGAGCACAGGACAGCTCTTCTTGTACCTGCACATGAGCTCACTGTATTTATATTTTCCCTTTATAAATCTGCCCTGAGAAATGTTCAGGGTTGCAGCCTCAGCCCCCGAATTCTGAGCTTCAGCCCCCTGATAGATCACTATTAGGGTGTGTTTCAATAAATCACCCTTGTCTCTCTAAAATCGGTGTTCCTATGGGCATCTGTACTCCTGTGTATACACACACACACACACACACACACACACGCACACACACGCACACACACATACACATACACATGAACATGCATGCATATACATACAAGTTAATAAGATAAAATAAATCTTTAAAAATAAATAAACAAATGAAAGTGAACAAATAGTTTAGTTCACATGTCTTCCAGCCCTGGAAAATTATCATACAACTTAAACCCCCAAATGTGTAATTTCCTATAAAATAATCAAATCACTAAAGGTGTGGTCAGTGTCATGATAGATAAAGGATATTGACTCAGGTGCTCCATACCCATGACAGAGAGGAAAGCGTCTTCATCCAGTGGGAAATGGACATTGACAGAGGAGATTGGGAAAGTCTGTACCATCTTGATTTTTATCAGTAAGAGTGTTTGCTAAAAGTAAAGAAACTTATTCTGAAACTATTCTTTATATTTAGCTATATTTACAACAATTTAAGTCTGACATTAAAAAACTAATTCCACCTTGATTAAAAAATTCACCCTTTTTTCTTTGCACTCTTAAATCTCTGTAGAAGAAAGATATTTTTGTACTCTTAAAACAGAACTGTAAGACAACTGACAGAAATCAACAGCCTGTAAAGATTCCTCTAGTGAAATCATTAAAATTAAAGCCAGTACAGATATCTGTCCTAGACTGTGTGTGTCTGGTTACTCATGCTTAAAAATTCAAAATAAATTTTCTAAGTGGTGTCCACAGCTAGCAGCCACCCTGTGCTGTTTAGGTCCCAGTTTGTCTTGCTGAGTCACATAAGCCCATGCCTCTGGAAGGATGTGTTGACTAATAAGCCCCATAAGATGTGACTTACATAATGTGGCTCTGACAGTCTCCTGCTCAGTGCTTATCCACCTTCCCCGGTCACTCAGCAAAGAAGCATTTTGAATTTCAGTATTAAGTCAAAAATGACATTGAAGGATAAGCTATAGGAGAATTTGTTGGAAAGGCCCAAGGCTATGCCATCAGTTCAGAAATATAACACTAATGATTTCATAGAGCTGACAGTGTTGCAAGTACTTGAGCTGTTCTTATGGTTATATAAATAAATACCTGACAATTTTTGACTCTTCTTGTTAAAAGTTGGGGTCTATATTGCTTCATCGCAAACCTGGAGCTAAGTTGCTCAAAACCATTAGGCAGAGGGAGAAATGTTATTATCTAGGCTGAAAAAGATCCATAGCTTCTTCCAGATTCTCCCGTTGTAAAAGCTCCTAGTGACATGAGCGATAAAAATAATCTGTCTACCCTAAGGCCCCCACTTAAGAAAGACACATGCATATGCTTCTTCTAATGGAGAGTCCAAGCCCCCAGCTGTCAGCCCATATGTTCCACCTCCATGTGAGATGTCTTGGGTATGCAGCACATTCACATTTTCGAAAGCCAACAGTCCAATAACACCTTACTATCAAGGCAGGAGAGAGTCCAGATGAGAACTGTTGTTCTCAGGCCTCCCAGTCTCCTGACTCACATATGAGTACAGTAAAAATGGATGACTTTTGCTGCTGATATTTGGCCTAATCATTTGCTATGCAACAGCAAAAAAATACACTGATGCACTCCATCCTCACAACAGCCCCACAGAATGGATACTCTTCTTAGTCTTTGCAATTTGTGCAGCTTTCTATAAAACCAGGCATCATCACAATAATTTCACATAAAGATATTATTGTACTTAGTGCCTATTCAGCCTACCATTACCCTTTGTTGAGACCTTTTATCAGTTTTGTTGGCCCAATGATCCTCCTACTCTGATATCACATACCTATGTGTGTGTGCCTGTCTGTGTTTATGTATATATATTTATATTTGTGTGTGCTACATAGAAACAAAATGATACTTGTCATGTGGACTATTTCACTTTAATGATGGCCCTAGATCCATACAAATAATGTAGCTTTATTCTTCTTTATGAATAAATTATATGTCAGCATTAGATTTTCTTTCTTTATTCATTTTTATATGACAAAACTAACTCCCAGAGATGCTTTGTGGCAATCTCAACATGATCTGGCTGGTGAAAATTATAAAGTGAGACACAGGTAGTCAGGGTCCAAGGCAGAGCTCTTAACATCCCTGAACTCCTTTCTAACTTAGATCTTGACCTCATGATCCTTTGTCCCAGCTTCAATCAGCTCTACAAATACTATGTAGACTACTTCCTGCCAATCTTCTTGCCACATAACTTTGAAAGTGCATGTCTGCTGTGGTGATAGCAAACACCCTGTTCCTAAGGGTACAACTTTTGGCAAGCCTTTCTACCAAGTTGCTGAGGAGAGAGCTGGGAGCCATTGTGGGGCTTTTGAGAGTCCTGAATTCCTACTGGCTTGGTAAAGATTCCACATATAAATTGTTTGAGGTTATACTCATTGATCCATCCCATAAAGCTATCTGAAGAAATCCTGACACCCAGTGGATCACCAAACCAGTTCACAAGCGTAGGGAGATGCGTGGGCTGACATCTGCTGGCCAAAAGAGACCTGGCCTTGGAAAGGGCCACAAGTTCCACCACACTAATGGTGGTTCTCTCACCGTGCAGCCTGGAGATGGCACAATACTCTCCAGCTCCACCATTACCGCTAATACACGTGATATTTGTAAAATTCATATCCAATAAACAATTTAGGACTGTCAAAAAAAAGTGATCCAGAATGATCCTACTGGTGCTTAAGATGAAATACAATTAGGCACTCTCTGAACACATAGACATATGTCCAGAGAGTGGAGAGAAACTAAAACCTTACAAGGCAAGCTAAGCTTGCCTGGTCCTCCTTTCTGCAAGCACTCTTCCGGGAGGCAGGTCTTTTGAGAAGTGTTCCCAGGAAACAGTGCTCAGATCAAGTGATGATCTATATTACCAAAACATCTATGTGTTAGATGTTACCTGGTTGTATTACCATCCTACCCATGGTACCTTTGACTCTACGTGCCCTATTTTTGTCTCACTCTTGCCCACTTTGATTGTGCTCCCAAATAGGATGTAACAAGCGGTGTATCATTTCAAGCCATGCTTCTGAAAAGATGAGACAAAGGTAGCATAAAAATAGGTTGCAATTCAGCTCTTAGCTATGTGAAATATGTGGCATTGTTTTGCATATCTAATCTTAAAAAATAACACTATAAATCTGAAATCTGAAAAATTTTATTTCGCTGAGCATGAAGTAATGAAACGTTTTGTACATTGATATGCAGAGCAGGATTCATACATGTTACAAGCTAAATATTTCATTTTGGGACTTCATCAGAAGCATGTGTATTAAAATGAGCCTTTGTACCCAAGAACATAGTAATTTTTTTTGATTTCTTAAACCTTTAATTTATTTTTTAACAAATAAATTCAGACTTATTACTTGATGTCTTATAGTTCCTTTTTTTTACTTCTATGTGAAAAACAATTTAAAGCTGAATATAAGATATAGCCAGACAATAATGAACTATAGAATACAAAACAGAAATGTAGTAAAAGTTTTAGCACAGAATAGGAAGGAATATTTGAGCCATGTTAATAAGCAATTTTACATAAGAAGATTGTATGGGGTCTAGTACCGAGACGAGGATGCTGAAGTCACCCTATCCTGAAAGAGACAGTGTATATGGAGTAAAGGGGACAGGGAAGATGTACAGAGTGAAGGAAGATCATGGAAAGACAAGGAGCCAAGGTGAAGATAGATCATAGATGCAAGAAAAATAAGATATATCTACTTCTCCCTCTTGGTAATAGACTTTTAACTTCACACTCTGGGGCTACAACATGAGGATAATTATTCTTGTACATTTCTGGCTCCTATGCACACGACACAGCCACCATGCTCCACTTTCAACTTTGCAGATATTGCCATTGTCTTAATGAGGAGGGGAGTCCTTTACCAAACTGTTTCAGTGGATTACTATGGACACTTTTTAAATTATTATTATCATCTCTCATATACTTACATTAGAGCATCCCAAACTGGGTTTACTGAAGCAATCTCTTCTGAAAACTCAGCCAACGGTTCTCCTCTATTCAGCTTATCTGCCAAGAATGTTTATTTTTGTACACATCTAGCGACTTGGCATCTGGCTAATGTCAAAACACACTCTCTTCTATGAGACAGACTAGCCTTCAGGCCTCATATATATTTAAATTGCTCTTCCAATTTCCTCTTACATGATTCTGAAAGTCCCAGTAACTTCTTAACTCTTTCTATTATCTCACTTGAGACCACCTTTGGGAAAGTGCTCCATTAAATACAATACCTCCCACAGTGAGATATTAATAACACTCATGAATACAGAGATCTATGATTTACTATGGTGATTGCTATCAATCAGAAAACTGGTTCTTGACTTTCTTCCAACATTGGTCACCTGAATTGAGAAGTAACATGTTAAAGGATATCACATAGACAATACATCTGGAAACAGCATGGCGCTTCTTAAAAGGTAAAAGAGTTGGGGTGTGGGCTCAGTGGCTATCTGAAGAGGAAAGCATAATGGTATAATCTTGATTCTCCGATAAGATGTTTTGGTAACTGATGTCAGCAGTGCTTGTTATAGATTTCTCCCATGTTCCTCATAACTCACTCCTCAAGGGCACTCAGGAATGGTGTGTTTATGTTGAACCTGTTTCCTCCATTCATCTGTAGAACATTTCTTTACGGAAGACATCACTTGTACTTTACAAGAGTTTCAGTGCAGTCATGCTCTAAGCTTTTTTTATACACTTGAGATTGAGTTAATTATCATCAGAAAACTTTTTCCCAAATTGTGCTGTGCTTAATTATGCCTAGAATAAGCTACTCAAGGTTAAACTCTCAAAAGTTTGAACCAACTCCAGCTAGAGTTATGTTGAACGGAACTGCCTTCTTCTCTATCCTGGATAGAGAGCTTGGTGGTTGCAGAGACCCCATATCCTTCACTGTCACAACAGGATCATGTTTGCTAAAACAAGAAAATGAGCTATCAAAAGACTAAGACTGGAGAAAATTTCAACTGACACAGATACGCATGCACACACACACACACACACACACACACACACAAATGTGAAACAGCCTGCCTGAAAAATCCCACATATTGTGTGATATTCTGGAGACAGCAAAACTCTTCAGTCAGTAAAACATCTATGGTCACTAGGGGTGAGAGGAAGGAAGGAAAGATAGATAAATGGATAGGCTGAGCATGGGAGAATCTGAGCCAATGAAATTGTATTATATGCTACAGTAATGGTGGATGTGTGGCATTATTGGACAAAACATATAACTATAATATACAAACAATCAGCACTATTATAATCTATGGATTTGGTTAACAATAATGTGCTGACCTTAGTTAATAAATAATAAAGATTATACCACAATAATGTAAAATTTTAATAATAGAAAAAAAGGTATGAGTGAAGGACAAAGGAGAATATGGGAACTTGGCAGTATCTTTTTTTATTATTATTATTAGCTTGAAACTTCTCTAAAACTCAAAGCCTATTAATATTGTTAAATATGGAAGGTTTATATAAACCATTTTATAGCAGCATTCAAAATAGAGTTTCATTGAGTTTCTAGGAGAAAATATGTGTGAACAGAAAAGAATGGGAGTCTTCGGGGCTACTTTCGAATTCCACTAGTGGACATTATTTTAGCCTAAGTTGTCTCCTTTTAACAGCATCCTTTCTGATCATCTACTAACACTCATATCTCCAATATTTCCAAATCAAGTTCATATTTTACCTCCTGTATATTAACCTGAATCTCATCTACTATGAAGTTTCAGTGACTTTCTATATAATACTAACCACAAAACTGGTCTTCCTACCATGTCGTCTGATGTCCACATGCACCTGTGTAGATGTCTCCTCGTGGTGATGATGTTGGAATTTACAATGAAGAACCAAGGATAACTCATTAACATCCCCCACAACCACCACCACGTGCTCAGACACATGCCCTTCTTTTGTATTTTTTGTTTTGTTTTGTTTTTAAATGGAATCTCATCTTTTAGTTGTCGAAACTTGAAGATTTGGTTGGTATTTTCTGATGGCAGAATAGTCGATAAACTGTTAACGTCTTGTCATCATTAGAGGCCTTGGCACAGTTTTTTGTTCTCATAGGGTATATGTCACACACAGTGGGTTAGAGCCGAAACCACCTAGTTCAAAGGTTAAGTGCTTTGCCACTGCTGCTCTCCCACCCCATACCCACTTGCCCATCATGTCCTATTATGTCTAGCTTGTAATCTTGTGTCACAACATTGACTTGGGCTCTCAAAGAACACTTTTCTAGTTCCCCTCTTCACCCTTTTCATATCAACCACACACAAAGGACATTTTGCTTTTCAACAACAGATACCTGCCTGTATTTTCTTTCCTGTATTTGTCTGTTCATAAGTGAACCTGTACTCATATTTGGCATAAATTCTTCTCTGCATATGCTGTCTTCCTTTAAACATTGGGAGCCTTTGGTGAACAAGAATCAACATAAATACAGTTCCTGATATAAATATACTTAATAAATATTCATCAAATACATTTTATCTGGTTGCTATCTTAGTATGTTTTAAGTATCTTAGTATATTTTTCTGGGTGTGCATTTCTATAATTCTGGCGCTCGGAAGACTGAGATGGGGGGTGGGGTAGCTGAGTGTTTGAGGGAAGTTTGGGCTCCTTAGTAAGACACTATCTAAAGTAAAATACTTGTTTTTAGATCCTTATTAAAAGACATCTTCAAGAAAGTAAATGAAAAGTTTATTTCTGGTTTCTTAAGATTACTTTGTATCATAGAGTTTTCTCCATATGGGTCGTGTGAGTTGTTTAGAGAGAATGTCATGTTCTGTGTTTTAAGATAAAGGCCGAAAATCTGCCTTGTCATTTTAACTTGTACACTCATGTCTGTCCAAATAACTCTTTGACTATATTTTTTGTTGTTTTATGTTGTTTGTTTTCTTTTGTTTTGATTGTTTGCAGATAGATAAATCTACAGCATTGGTTTTGTAGTCAGGCTGCGTCATGCAACCTCACCTTACCCCCACTTGCCTCAATGTTAGATAATACTTGTTAAAGGAACACAGCTATAAATTATGTGGACGTTTGATACACGGAAGGAAAATGGCAGCTATCACCAGCGTGAACAAGATCACCAAAGTGTATTAAACGACCTATAAGAAACCATGTTTCACGTGATTCAAACATTGTCTCTTAATTTGCAACTAGCTGAAACCCACAGCTAGGTCGCTTGTCTCACCCTGCTTTGGTAAATCAAGCCTGGTAGACTTCTTCGCAGTTATCAGTATAAAACAAATTCTCACATAGGAAAACTTCTCAGTTTCCTCCCACTTGCCAAGCCTGCCTCCTGCCCTGATTTCATTTTCTAGCGATTCCCCCCCTGCCTTCTTCCTGCTAAACCCGGGATGGACTGCTGACCTCTTTGCAAGAGGTGCGAATGATGCCAGAGTTACTGACTGCTCTGCAGCTCTCCAAAAGCTCCTCCTCCCCAGAGGTCGACAGTCCTTCGGACGCAGAGGTTGGGAAGCAGGACCGGGGACACAGCTGGGGTGCACTCCGAGAGGAGCAAGCAGAACCCTGGGTGCCGAAGAGGCCGCGCGGGGGACCGGCGTGCCCGTGCCATGCGGAGCGTGGACTCCCGCGGCCACCCCGCAGCTGCCGCCCCGGCCCCCAGCTCTGCTCCGCGGCTGGGCGGCCCGGCGCGGGCCGCTGTCCACAGTGGGAGGTGCTGAAAGCAGGGCGCGGGGGCGGCGGGCCGGCCGGCTGCTCCGAGCGCCCCCCTCCGCGCCGCGCCGCTCCTCCGGCCCTCCCCTCCTCCATCAGCCATGTTCCGCGCGCGGGGAGGGCTGGGGGAAGGGGCGAGAGCCGGAGGCCGGCGGCGAGGAGAGCCGCCTCTGCCTCGGGGAAGGAGGGGATGAGAGCTGGGGGGAGCAGCGCGACGAGGAGGCGGCGGCGGCGGCGGCCGGCGAGGAACCCGCGCTGGGTTCTGCGGTAGGACTCCCGGGAGCCACCATCATGGTGAAGAGGAAGAGCTCCGAGGGCCAGGAGCAGGACGGCGGCCGCGGCATCCCTCTGCCCATCCAGACCTTCCTGTGGCGGCAAACCAGGTGAGGGGCGCCGGGCGAGGGGTGGCGCTCGGGGAGGTCGCCGGGTCGTCGCCACCGCAACCAACCCTGCCACTGAGGCCGTGCCGCAGCCTGCAGCTAGCAACGTCTCTGGGGGTGGAAAGACAACCCTCTGCACCCACTTAAAAGCACGCATGAAAAATATAGATAGATCTCACTGAAGTTTGACAACAAGCAGATTGGCAGTTTTCTAATAAATATCTAACATTATTGAGGGGGTAGAGGTGGAAGGGCAGTGAGCCTGGGCAGAGGGGGCGGGGAGCTAGGAAGGTAATTGGGACTGGTTCCGCTTGCGCCTCCAATTCCCCTTTCCATCTCCTGCTGTAATCCCTGCCTGGTGACCTGTTGTTTTCTAGCGTGTTTGGCATGTCTGCTGTGCCCACTTGTTAACCATGTTTGCTTGGATTCAGCCAGCCTCGTCTTCATGGTTAAAGCCCCTGAGCAAAAATGATTTTTGATAGATTTCTTTCACCTGGCCAGGCCTGACACCCCGGCCAATAAACAGTAAAGGGTTTTCTCATTATTTTAGAAATTGAGTACATATAAAAATGAGATGCTGGGAATTATGACCCATATCCGAGCTCATTTTTCAGTTTTAAAGATAACTGCATGCACGGGAAATGCACCACTTCTGACCACGGGCGATTTAGAATCTAGTTAAGAAAAAGTCTTCAAAATAAGAGTGGCATGGAAATTATAAAGAGCCAAGTCTTTTTTGTGTATGTAATTAATGTGTAAAAGGAAATGTTGTCAGCTATCCGACACCTGCACATCAACAAGCTATATGGAAGCATGAAGTCTGAGTTTCGTAGCGCCATACCCTAGTCATTGAAAAATATGTCATAGAGATGCCTTGAAAATAGTTTTGCTCATGTTTATAACAAAAACCTTTACTGATTTTTCAGTGCATTTTTGAGGCCTAAACTGGGGAAGCAATATGAAGCCTCTTGTGTGGTATGTGATTCTCACCATTTAATGATTATTTCCATATTCTCTCTGTGTGATAATTTACCCTGAGGAAAGACTGAATCATAGTAACTCCACAAGTTAATTCAACTGACAAATATCAATGAGCATTTACATGTACCAGACACAGTTCCATACTGTTGGGGTAGGGCAAAGAAATATACAAAGCACAGAGTTGATATGCTAGCACAAGGCAGAAAGACCACAGACCAGTCAGTATATACCGAAAATACTTAAGAAGATAGATAGTGAGAAGCACTGTGGAGAAAAGTAACAAAGTACATCAGAAAAGCTGTGCTAAGGGGTTTATTTTATAGGCAGTGAGTGGATAAGGCTTAATTGCTAATGTGATGCTTGGGCAAAGACACAAGGTGTGCAGGAAAACATCCCATCTTGAGAGGACAGCCAAGGGAACCGCAAAATGTGAATCAAGTGTGAATAAGTGTGAATCAAGTGTGAATAAGCCAGTGTAAAGGGAGTGATTGACAGGGCAGTAGAAGAGACGGTAGAGAGAGAAGAATTAGGCCCAGGAGGACCTTTTAGGGAAGATTAAAAATTAAATAATTATTCAACAAAACAGAGACTATTACATGCTGGTTATTCATGCAATGATTGACTACAGGGTACTTAAATAGTTTAATAAGCAATTCCGTACTCATGTCTTGCATGCATTCCACAGGTCTGAAAGTGAGTGATCCAAAATCATCATGAAAATAATGCTATCAATATCAAATCAGAATGAGGTGAACTTGTCCTAAGGTTGGGAAGGAATTCCATAGCCTTATAAAATCTATTTTGCAAACTGTTCTCAGTTTAATAAAACATGAAATCATGACACAAGAGTGAAATGGATTTTAACAGGCCCACAGATGAATTTAGATCCTGTTTAGTATAATGGGAAAGTGTAAAGCTGTCCATTTCTATGCTGCCAAACGTATTTGTAGGTAGCTGTATGGATGATCCTCTAGTATGGACTTCTGAAGAATAAGATCCACAAACTGTGGTGCAAGTCAACTAGAGAGTTAAGCACACATGCACGCATACACAGGGACATGGAGGCATTGGCTTTATTGAGCTGTCACAAGGATATTTTCAAAAATGTTTTTCTTGTCAGTATTGTCAGTGGAATTTCTTGTATTGGAGTCATTACAATAACTTAACACTTCAAGCCTGTCCTTAAATCATGCTGACACTTATCCCAGCTTAAAATAGCCAAGATTTTTCTCTGTTCTTGGTAAAGATGTATCTAATGTTTTTTAAATGCTCACAAAATACCAAGTAGTTTCATACATGAATAAGTAGATAAATAGGAAATGGGAAAATTGATATCAATAAAGAACAGAACTCTGGAATTTCATAACTTATTAAAGGTTACATTAGCAGCATGTAAAAAGAAATGACATTAACTACTCAGTTCCTTGAGATTATGAGATTAGGCAATTCATCCCCTTTGACATATCTGTGTGGCTTTCATTTATAAAAGTTAGGGTTCTTTGTTGCTTCATTGTGTTTATTTTTTTTTAAGTAAGAAAAGAAATTTTTCTCTTAGATAATCCCTGTAACAAGTCGAGTTTGCCAAATATCTTAGTAGTTACAAGAATACAGTAGGATATGCAGGATTTATGTTACAACCCTCTACAAGACAATCGCACAAGCATAATACTGACCAGTTAGAGCATTGCGCATGAATAACTCCTTCTAAGTTAAATATGTACTGACTTTGTTCTAATAGCTGGTCAGTACCGAAAGCAAAACTTGTATAGGTCAAGCTTGTTTCTTGTATTTTTCTTTACTCTGAATATATTTGGCGTGGATAGACAATTTATTGAAACAAAGGGCAAAGATGGCTCATTTGATGTGGTTTCCCTCCTCTCCCTTCCTGGTTTAGTCAAGGAATTCCTTTAATGCATCATTGCTTTGAAGATGAAATGTGTCTGTGGCCCCCAATCAGATTTCCTGAACTAGTCTCCTTTCACAGTTAACACCTGTTGAGCACACTGACATAAATTCCTTTTCTCAAGATACTTTCATGAAACACGTTTTGATTTGGTCTAGAGCTATGGCAGCTGCTTTGAATACGCTAGCAACATTTTGATAAAATATATTATAAGTATAATATTATATTATAAATATTATAATTTTATATATGTATACTCATGTATATATAATGTAGTATATAAAATAAAAATTATATTATATTATAAATAAATATAATATCTTGACAACAGATGAGTTGCTATGTGAAGAAGTATATTTTAACAGATATAAAAACAGAGATCATTTTAGAATGCAGACCATATATGTTGGGTCCAAAGCCTAGAAATTGACAACTGACTATGACTTATGGCTGACTCACTGCAAGTCAGTGTATGCCTGGCAATAGTAGGAGTGCTTCCTAAAAATTAAGGCCTATGATTATCTTTTAGGATATGTGGTGTTTTAGCATTAATTTTTAATACTCTCCAATTCTTTATTTTGTATGCTTTTTAAAAATTGAAATCTGCAGTCCTTTGAACGAGTGTTGGTGGAAAACAAGCTGCATGGCCTGTCCCCGGCCCTCTCTGAAGCCATCCAGAGCATTTCCCGATGGGAGCTAGTGCAGGCTGCCCTCCCTCACGTTCTCCACTGCACTGCGACCCTGCTGTCAAACAGGAACAAACTAGGTGGGCACTTTACATTGTTGAACAATGTTGTCCTTTATAGGCAATGTGTACAAGAACACATGCTACATAGTTACTACCATCCAGGCACTGTGCATGCATTATCACATAGAATCATAGAATTTCCTTGGTATCAATAGCATCATCATTGCCATTTACAAAAGGCAACAGGCTTCTTTGTTTTTAATTTTGTAGATGTGATTCTACTCTTTACGTAGACATTAAAATAACACCAGGAACATCAGATTGGCTAAATATTCTGACCTAGTCTATGATTTACTATTTATTTCCAATTAATTTTAATGCAACAGTGTTCATGACTTGACATAGACTCCTAAGGCAGTGGTTTTCAACCTTCTTAATGCTAGGACCCCTTAAAAACAGTTCCTCGTGTTGTAGTGACTCCAACCATTAAAATTATTGTTGTTATTACTTTGTAACTGTAATTTTGCTGCTGTTATGAGTTGTAATGTAAATATTTCTGGAGATAAGAGATTTGCCAAGTGGGTTGTGACCCAGAAGTTGAAAACCATGGTCATAAGGCATTTCCTTGACTTCATTGCTCTTTTTCTTTCTCTTTTTCTTTCTTTTTCTCTCTCTCTTTCTTTTCTCTTCCTTTCTCCTTTTCTTCCTCTTTCACTTCCTCTGTCTCTTTCTCTGTTTCCCTGTCTCTGTCTCTCTCTGTGTGAGAGAGAGTGAGCGTGCAAATGATTATCTTCCAAATTGATTTTCTCATCTAGTGATATGTGCTAGCCATCTCTCCTATGTTAGAGGTCTCACCTTTCATCTCATTCTCTCTATATGTTTGTGTGTCTACTTTTGATGTTACAGGGACCTTTCCAGGTCAGATCTAAAATAGAATACTTTTTATCTTCACTGTCTTTGCTTTTCACCATGAGAAGACAGGTCGTTTTGGGGAAAACATTTGGGAATCTAACTGATGAAATATGGTAGCATGCTGTTCTGCAGAGATCTTACCCAAATGGCAACAAGCCTTATAAATACCGGTTGCTGCTTGAAGATTGGAAGAATGCTAGAGAGAGTAGATGAAACATTCTTCCAGACCAAAGAGTCATAGCCACTATTCTGGGGACATACTTTACCTTTACCTGGCTATGTGGTTGTCCCATGCAGGCCACCAGGATAAGCTGGGTGTTGCTGAGACAAAACTCCTCCATACCCTGCACTGGATGCTTCTAGAGGCCCCACAGGACTGCAACAATGATCAGTTTGGGGTTACAGACCGAGGCTCCAGCTGGGGTGGCAGCAGCAGCGCTTTCATCCACCAGATTGAAAACCAGGGTTCTCCCGGGCAGCCTTGCCGAAGCAGCTCCCATGATGAGGAAGAGAACAACAGAAGGAAGATCTTCCAGAACTCCATGGCCACCGTGGAGCTCTTTGTGTTTCTGTTCGCTCCTCTAGTGCACAGGATAAAGGTAAGTAGGAGGCTAACATTATGCATAGGATGCGATAGAGATGACTGAGAGTGAGCACCAAGGATAATTCCATATTTGTTTTCCTACGTCTTTGAATGATATTGCAATGGCATGGGAACTTTTACTTCTACCTTAACCTCTGAATGTTACATAAGCAACACTAGCCTCCCCATATCCTTTATCTACTCAGAAATCTTCAGTGAGTTTGCATATACTGGAAGACAGTGCTTACCAAATTAAACTTTTTAGTTTACATTCACTACAATTTATGGCTTAAATTCTTTTCTTGGCTTATCAGCTGTTAGTTTCTCCTGGCCACGTCAGGATGAAGCTCTTGGAGTGACAGGAGCCATTCCATGAAAGTGCTCTCACTGTTTGTTCTGCATGCCTTTCCCTCCTCTCTTCCTCTCATGGTCCTTTCAAATTCAACTTCGATGCCATCATTTCTGTGAAGCTTCTTCTTGGTCCTTCTCCATGTAGATATAGTCGCCAGCTTCTCTCTTTCCATAGACTTTTGCAACTACCTGTATTCTAATACAGGATCCAGAGCAGAAGCTTCGATTTTCATGTGCTAAGATCTGTGACTGTGATATAAAGCAATTGAAACTTTATTTTAAAATATTTTAAATGCATAAAATAGAAAACACGGGGTTGTATATTGAAACAAGTATGGTAACTTTCTAGATGTATGAGCCTGGTTGTATCACTTTTCTCATATCTAATTTGCATAAAATCATAGATAACTCCAACACTGTTAAATATATTCAAAGACATACATATTGAATTCCATTTCAGCACCAAGATAAGAAGCTATTCATATGCTTAGCTGTTCTTCATCATTATAACCCTAATGAATAGATACGCTATTCAGTAATGAATATACAGAGGTGGATGGGACCATTGACAATTACTATGAAGTAATGAATGAGTATCAACTTCAGTTTTCTTATTTAAAAAAAAGTTTATTGTTAAATACACTGCTTTTTTTTAAGCTAGCTAATCAAATTGTTTTAAAAGCTTTAACTTTCTACTACTAAAAGTCATTTATACGAGTCACTGAAGGGAAAGCATGCCTTAACTAGATTATCCATCTTGCTCGTACACCTGTCAGTCCTGCCCCATCTCACCTCTTCAGCCTCCTTTTCTTCTGTTTACTAACCTTCAGGATCGCTGCAGGCACATCCTCAGATGCCATACATTCATTCTTATGTTCAGGTCTCTGAACTATTTCTCTTTTTTCCTTGATCACAGGGCTCTACCTTTATATTCTCATATGCCCATGTATTTTTCGTCAACTGTAATCTTATCACTTCCAGATATCAGCACATAAAGAGATTTCTAGTATTTCACCTTGTGCTTTTCCTTAGCAATGGTCACCTCCAGGAATAATTATACTTGTTTGAGAACATCGTTAGTTGTTACTGCTCTCACTTGAATACAGATTCCCAATGAAGAGAACAACATTGAGAATCTCTATTGAGATTCTCTTTCCCTAGGATACTACTAGATTTCTAGTGTCCAGATGAGTGCATGGCTCTCAATAAGTTTTTTTTTTTTCTATCTCACTGAGAATACCCAAGATGTTACCAGGAGCTGATCCAAAACAAAACAAACAAATAAACAAACAAAAACAACAACAACAACAAAACAAAACCCCCACAGCCATTGTGTATGGATATGTGGTCCTTAAGGATGAAGAGGACAAGGGAAATAGTTCCCTAAAAACAGCCCATAGAAATGTCCAAGTGCCAATAAATAACATCTGAATTGGAGAAACAGGTGTGTCCACAATGACTGTAGTGTTATTTGGAAGACATGTCTGAGAGTTCAAGTCTTGAAAACAAATGATGCTACATTATAAATTCAGTGCCTGGCAAAGCCTGCTATATGATATTCAGTAATTCATTTTTCAGTCTATGTTTTATCAAGTATAAGTTGTACATAAGAACAAATTTGAGCCAGACGGTGGTGGCACACACCTTTAATCCCAGTGCTTGGGAGGCAGAGGCAGGCAGATTTCTGAGTTCGGGCCAGCATGGTCTAAAGAGTGAGTACTAGGACAGCCAGGGCTACACAGAGAAACCC
>NW_022196896.1:92682016-92704490 GCF_008632895.1 Mastomys coucha
ACAAAATTTGAGAGCATTCTGACATTCTGAGGATAAACAACTTACAGTATTCTATCTAAAACATAGAAAGCCATTAACAAGGTATTGTTGTTTGAGTGTGAATGTTTTATTGTAACTAGTATTCTGTATTAATGGAAGAGAGGTACTAAGTGCTCCTTAAGTAAGTATGACAGAGTAGGAAGGCTCCCTGGAAACCATCCAAATTCTCACAAGGGCCTGAGAATGGAACACTTACTAAGGAGTCAGTATAAAAAGACAATATGTAGTAACAGAAATATTGTAAGTAACTATTAGCTATATTGCTAGAATAACTGATGTATTATCATTTTTATTGTTTTTCTAGATACTATAAAAATACAATTATTGAGTCAATAAATATTCCTACAAGGCTTTCTGTGTTTGAAAGTGATTTTTTTTTCTAAGTCACTGAAGAGAAATGATCTATAAATTAGTATTTCTTGGCGTTGACATTGTTGGCATTTGGGGTACAATTATCCTGTTGTTAGACACTACTCCGTGAGTTGCAGAATGCTTAATACTGTCTTGGAAATCTACCTGCTTGGTGTCAGTTACATCATCTCCTCCCTGAGTTGTGACAGCCACAAACAACTCCAGATATCACCAAATGGCCCCAGTTCTATGGGTGGTAGGAAACTGGGCTTCACTGAGACCAGCACCCTAGAGTTCTCATTTGCCTACTAGCTACAGGGCTATGTTGAGGTCTATTTCCTCTGATATCATTTCTGATCCTTCTGGCAGTTAGCAGAATTATTCAGTCATCTATTCTTCAAACTCCAACCCAGATCAAAACCAAAGGCTATCTCTTCACTCTGTCTCCATGAGCTGTAAATGTGTGGCTGTGGTCTTTTGTTTGTTTGTTTGTTTGGTTGGTTGGTTGGTTGGTTGGCTCTTGGGTTTGAGCTTTGTGTTGTGCTTTGTTTTGTTTTTCCCATGGCTTCCTGATGCAGTACCTGTTGCCTAGGATACTCATAGTCTACCCCTCTGCCTAAAACGAGTCCATCATCTAGGATCAGAGTTAATCTTTACTCTTCTCTATTTCAGTAATACTGTAGGGACATATATAGTGTTGTAATTAGCTTGTTTACTGTCATATCTTTCTAAGTCACTCTCTTGCTAGTTTGTGAATGGTATGAAGGTAGAAATTATGGTTGCACCTATAGAAACTAACACATCTGTGTTTAGTATTTACTGAATGAATTAACAAATTAACATTGCTCATTTTTCAGACACATTCACCGCCTATTTTCCTATTCTTTTAATTTATAATTTCCCCAGATATTTCACCTAAAATTGCTAATCTAAATATCCTGTCAAATATATCTTAATTTTATACTAAATTTAATCAGTGAAAACAAAATGCATTTGTTAACTATAAAGCCTTTTATTGACACTTAATTTTTGAAGGAATATTTCTTGGGTGCATACTGTACCCAAGACACTATTTAAAGTCTTGGAGAAATAGTGGAAGATAAATCAAAATTCCAGGCTTCAAATGCATTTGAACAAAATCTATGTGTAAAGTATATAATTTTTTAAAAAAATGCTAGTTGCTAAGTTAATACAAACGTTTAATAATATCATAGGGATAAGACCTCAGTGGAATAGACAAAAAACAGTCAAGATTTGTAGAGTCAGATTCTGTCCATGTTTAATCTGTTTTCACCTCTTAAGAACCCCTAAATCTTCCTTATCCTCAGCTATTTAAATGATCTTTCAAAAGTGTTCTCCAGGAACCAAGTTTCTGGTTGTGTGTATACACACACAGCACACAGGAAATGCCTGAAAGAGAGAAATTAAAGTGGCAAGTTCTTTGCATTCTGACAACTTAAGAATACTTTGACAGTAACTCACTAACATAAGAGGCAGATACAAGTAGAGTGGGTATTAAAAAAATGAAGCGTGAATTGGAGTAGAAATACGTCCACTTAACCAATGGCCATACATGGTTGCACAGGAGAAGGTCATCAGAGGGAGGTCTAGCTTATCTTCAGAGATTATCTTTTTATTCATTGAATATATAACAAATACAACAATATAATGGCAGTGCCTGTCTGTTGAGTGCTGAGTGTCACACTGATATGCTAGATGTTAAAGATTAGAATTTTAGCAAAATACTTGAGTATTTCCTGATGTCATTTCCACTAGAATTTTTAAGTTGCTTTTTCTGCCCACCTCATCCTCTTCCCCATCTTCCTTCCTACTAGTGTTATAATTTGGAGGTTTTGAGACTCATGATGTAAATAAACAGAGCTGGCCTTGATTGCCTAGGTAGCCATGCATAACCTTAAAATTTTCATTCTCTTGCCTGCCCTTCTTAACCTGTTAGGACTGCAGTTGTTAGCCATCATTGTGGCTCCCAATAGGATTTTGTTCACGTTGTGATTATGTATAAGAAGTATGAAAAAAGATGGTATTTGGAACTAAGACATCATAAAAACCAGATTAACCAAGGTTTGGCTCATTGCGTTTCTGAAGATACATCTGGAAGATTTTATTTAATGGTGGTTCTCTGTGTGCTAGGTGCTGTGTCTACCATCCATTTCAAGGGACAGCAGCTATCAGACCTTTCTAGTTGCTCTCTTAAGTATCTATTGTTTAATGGTAGCTCAACCATAGCAGACCTGCTTTCAAAATCTTACCACCTACTCCATTTCATTCAGCTCATCTTTATAAATGGCAGAACCCAAAGTCCCAGGTGCCCTACTTTCTCATACTCTACTACCAATCAATTAGTAAGTTCTGTTACTGTGTTTCCAGAATGGACTCAGAATTATAATTTTTCTCTCTGCTAGCATCCCAATCTAATCGTCTCTCATATAAGTGATAGCAATGGCTGAAAAAATTTGTCTCTTATTTCAAATTTGCCCCTTTCAGACTATGTTTAATGACTTTATTGAATTTATTAAGCATAGATCCTCTGCTACGCAAACATTCTGGTGCTTTCTCTCCTCCCCAGGACCTACTGAAGCCTCTGTCCTATCAGGCGATCCTTCTCTCATACTTGATGGCTTTCTAGGTTGTTTATTTTTCCATTCTTCTCTCAGTCTCTTTATTGTAGGCATGTAGTTCATTATTTTGATTCTTGACACATGAAGTAAACTTGGGAACTTTTCATCAATGATACATCTCATTCTTTTCCTTGTGATACCTATGTGGAAACTCAATCATGTCACTTAGGTATTTACTCTGAACTACGTCTGCTTTCTCTGACTGCCTGTTTTAGAAAGTCAGCAACTTGCCTGCTATATCTCTCTATCTACTTTTCTTCGGTGTACCATGAGCAAGGACTTCTGTATGCTTTATTCCCTGATACACACAAGAAGCTAATGCATACTCCAGAAATATTTGAAATTAAATATGTAATGAATTTCTTTTTTGTATAATTTTTATTAGATATTTTCTTTATTTACATGTCATATGATATCTCCTTTCCCAGTTTCCCCTCCAGAAAAAAAATTAAAAAATTAAATTAAATTAAATTAAAAACAAAAAAGAAAAAAAGAAAAAAAACCCTGTGCCCTCCCCACTCCCCTTGCTCACCAACCCACCTTCTCCTGCTTCCTGGCCCTGGCATTCCCCTACACTGGGGCATAGAACCTTCACAGGGCCAAGGGTCTCTCCTCTCATTGATGATTGACTTGGCAATCCTCTGCTACATATGTTGCTGGAGCCATGAGTCCTACCATGTGTACTCTTTGGTTGGTGGTTTAGTCCCTCGGAGCTCTGAGGGTAGTAGTTAGTTCATATTGTTGTTCGTCCTAAGAGGCTGCAAACCCTTCAGCTCCTTGGGACCTTTCTCTAGCTCCTTCATTGGGGACCCTGTACTCAGTCCAATGGATGGCTGTGAGCCTCTAGTTCTGTATTAGTCAGGTACTGTCAGAGCCTCTCAGGAGAGAGGTATATCAGGCTCCTGTCAGCCATCACTTACTGGCACCCACAATAGTGTCTGGATTTGATGGTTGAATATGGGAAGGATTCCCAGGTGGAACAGTTTCTGGATTGTCCTTCCTTCAGTCTCTACTACATAATTAGTCTCTGCAACTCCTTCCATGGGTATTTTGTTCCCCCTTCTAAGAAAGATCAAAGTATCCACACTTTGGTCTTCCTTCTTCTTGAGTTTCTTGTGTTTTGTGGTTTGTACTTTGTGTATTCCTATCATCTAAGCTAATATCCACTTATCAAAGAATGCATACCATGTGTGTTTTTTGTGATTGGGTTACCTCATTCAGGATGATATTCTCCAGGTCCATCCATTTCTCCAAGAATTTCATAAAATCCTTGTTTTTAATAGCTGAGTAGTACTCCATTATGTAGATGTACTACATTTTCTGTATACATTCCTCTGTTGAGGGACATCTGGGTTGTTTCCAGTTTCTAGCTATTATAAATAAGGCTGCTATGAACATAGTGGAGCATGTGTCCTTATTACATGTTGGAGCATCTTCTGAATATATGCCCAGGAGTGGTGTAGTCGGGCCCTCTGGTAGTACTATGTCCAATTTCTGGAAGAACTGCCAAACTTATTTCCAGAGTAGTTGTACCAGCTTGCAGTCCCACCAGCAAAGGAGTGATCCTCTTTCTCCACAACCTCTCCAGCATCTGCTGTCACCTGAGTTTTTGATCCTAGCCATTCTGACTGGTGTGAGGTGGAATCTCAGGGTTGTTTTGATTTGCATTTCCCTGATGACTAAGGATGTTGAACATTTCTTTTGTTTCTCAGCCATTCGGTATTCGTCAGTTGAGAATTCTTTGTTTAGTTCTGTACCCCATTTTTAATAGGGTTATTTGAATCTCTGGAGTCTAACTTCTTGAGTTCTTTGTAAATTCATACAGAACAAAGATAATATATATTGGATATTAGTCCTCTATCAGATATAGGATTGGTAAAGATCTTTTCCCAATTTGTTGGTTGCCATTTTGTCCTATTGACAAGTACTTTGTAAGTCGCCATACTTCCACAGGGGGCTCAAGAAATTTTTTTTCCCTGTGGACACATGTGTGGTTATGTTGCCTATGAATCTAGGACTCTTCTCTATGGAAGACTCTTTTTCCCTGGGGAGCTACAACACACAAGTCTACTTATCCCAGAAAAGAACCAGGGACAGACCAAAGTAACAAGTGTACCAAAGTCAAACTTGGTGAACCAATGAGCTTTGATTAGGGTTTCTAGCAGGAGTATTGGTGAGGGGGTTACTTACAGGCACAGGACTGACTCAAAAGCAGCTTCATTACTGAAAACTCCAGCCCAATATGGGTGATGGTTCGGGAAAGCTGTGTATCTGCTGCTCTCTGTCTAACTTGTGCATGGGCAGACAGGTCTGAGAAACTTCTTAACAGCTCTGAGTTAGAATCTCCTCCCCTAGCCGCCATTTATGGCTTCTATCAAGGAGGAGAGGGATCTTTTGAAAAATATGCAAATTTCTACTTTCCCAGATATACTCTTTTGTTCATCTCTGGAGTCTCATGAGTCAACCTTTCTCCTTCCTAGATGGTATTCAAAGGAATCTGTTGTTCAAGAGACGTCAACTTAGTCTTTAGCTTTGTAGAAGAGCAAGTGTGCTAGTTAGTTTTAAATGTCAGCTTTCTGCAATCTAAAGGCACCTATGGGAAAAGCCTCAATTGAAGAATTGTCTGGATCAAGGTGGCTTATGCTCTTTTCTGTCAGGAAATTGTTCTGATGGTTCAATGATGAAGGCAGACCCAGCCTATCATGGGGCAACAGCATATTCTAGGAAGGGCACCCTGAATTATGTAGGACAAAGCAAGCAAGCAAGGATGGGTTTCTTCTCTTTGATCTTGACTGTGGATGTGATGCGGGCAACTACTTCTAGTTTCTTCCCTGATCTTCCTCGATAATGGACTGCAACCTGGACTTGTAAGCCAGATAACCTTTTCCTCTCCTAAATTGATTTTGGTCAGATTATTTGTTATGTAACACAGCAGAAATGAAATATGGACTCCGAGTATCTAACAACGTGAATTTTTCTGGGAATTTTAAATGGTATTTATTTTATATATATATGCATATAGATGCACATTCATATATAGTGCCCTTGGAAACCAAGAGAGGGTATCACAAACCCTGGAACTGGGTTTTCAGGCTGGTTGTGAGCGGCCTGGTGAAGGTGCTGGAGACTCAATCCTCTGGAAGAGTAGCAAGTACTTTTAACCACTGAGCCATCTCTTCAGTCCTTCATTTGGAAATTTTGTCAACACCCTTCAGCTGAAGGTTTCTTGTTATTCAATGAATTTGATTCATCATTTATTGAATCACTTTTATTCTTCTACCTCTCCAGTTCCTCTTAGTTGGTATCTTCTAGTACAGTGGTTTTCTGCCATGGTTGCATAATAGGGTCCTTGGAGAGCTTTAGAGACTCTCACAGGGTTGCTAATTTAATAGCTCTCAGTACAAGAGGGAGATGGGACTTGTGCCTCCTCTGTGTTTTAAAACTTCCCAAAGTAGCTGCAGCAACACAAGATAGGGTTGCATAATTCTATCTGTCTTAAATGAATTCTTGGATCTCAGATGTGTTCATTCACTCATCCATGTTCACATTCCCTGCTTCCACATTTATTTTTTTATTTAATGATCTAAGATGCTTAAGATGTGATCTTATGAAATGTTTGAACCTCTACCATATGAAGCTGCATTTTCAAATACTTAGGCTTTTCAATACAATAATGAGGCATAGAATGCATTTCTGGAAGAAGCTTTCAATTATAAATAAACTGGACATGCATGGGTATAAAACCTGCCACATTTAACACATATTTATTGAATACCTTTGTACACACAGTTCCCCATCTGTGTTAAGTGCTGTGGCCATGCTGGGAGCTGCTGGAAGGGGGATTTGTCAACTAGCCCTCGCCTTGAAGCATTAAGGATTTTTAAGAGAACATGACAATATCACTCACTATAAAGAGTCAAAACATATTTACCTAATTCTGTGAAGTACAAGAAAGAGAGAAGCCCTGAAGAGTAGGAGGTCAAAGTAGCCAGGCTGTGAGGATATTGCCTTCTGAGGGAAGAATAAGGACAATTACATAATTAAGAGGAATGGCTCTGTATCCAAGCATGAAGGGAGCTGCCAAGACTATGGAAATAAACAGATCTCCCTCACTGCAAGCAAAACAATGGGTTATGTGTTCCAGGCTTTTTCCAAAGCTACGTTTGATTAATGTCTCATTTTCCATAAAGCAGGTCACAGTAATTTCCATTGCAATTGTAGTATTAACAGGATCATTGTTTGCCTAGAAACACTCATGGGAGTATTTGTCAGAGAAAGTCCTTCTCAAAATGGTCTGTAGAGGATGACTATTCTCCTGACACAAACCAGTTACTGAACACAGATCTTCACTCTCCCCAGGAATCTGATCTCACCTTCCGACTGGCCAGTGGGTTGGTTATATGGCAGCCTATGTGGGAGCACAGACAGCCTGAAGTCTCCGGCTTTACTGCCCTGGTAAAGCCCATAAGGAGCATCATTACAGGTTTGTGTCTCCAGTACCCAGTGGGTAGCCTTGGTAGGCTCCCTTACATAAGGGACTGTGGTGGAATGGCTTCCTTTAAGAGGATGGTGAGAAGCAATTCTCTCCGGAAAGTTGCCTGGGTGGCCTGGATAACATGAGACACGTATGTTTGAGTCATGTGACTTGGGGTAAGTCATTTACCTATCTTGCGCCTTTGTTTCTTCATCTGAAAACTGAGGATTAAAATATTAATAGTTTTTAGAAATACTGTGAAGAATAAATTACATATGTATGTATCAGCTAGAAAAATTCCTGTCATATAGTAAGAGATCGCTATTATTGCCATTATTATTGAATCATGGGTATAGTTGATGAAGTAGGTTGTCTTTAGAGATATCTTCACAATGTTTTATTACCATCAAAGCATTTTACTTGAGAAATTGGACTTGTATAGTGAGTTAGTCCTTCCTATGGTTGAGGTCAATTGTAGAAAGAGCCCAGCATGATAAATTTATAAGTATACAATAGGTTCACCCTTTACTCTCAGTTCATCTTTTGCTATATATGCAATGTAACTCCAGTATGTATAATTCTATTAATGTAAAATAGAGATGCTATGCCACCTTACCTGGCTTCTTAATAAATGTAAGTGTGAAGGGGCATAAGGTACTTGTTGAGGAATAAATGCTTAATAAATTCTATTCTTCTAGTCTGTCCATCCTACTTTTAATTTAAAAGTCAAAAATAAATAAACTACATGAAAAAATCTATATATCTGTATATATATATATACATCTGTATATATATACATATATATATATATATATATATGCATCTGTGGAGATGGGTTTTTTAGTTTTTAAGTTTTAAACACAAACAGTGAAGGGTTAAGTATATAAAAAAGACTCTGTAAGTGGAAAAAAAAACTCTGAACACATTCTTCTGCCCTTTTTCCTCTAGAACATAACATAACTTTCCAAGTACCTGATATGTTAAGGAATTATTGTAACCATCAAATTCCTTATTATTTGTCATAGATTTGTAAAGATTCTTATTGTAACAAATAGAGTCATTCAAAGAAAAATTTTACAGAATAAATAAGTACATGCATGCTACTATATATATATCACTAGCTTTTGAAAGATAAAGAGTAATATTGCAGTTTTAAATATCAAGCTACCAAATAAGTAAAGGTGTTAAAGCTGTGAATTTGCTTTAGATTCCATGTTTGGGATGAGATAAATTAATATGGATTTAAACAACTGGAGACAGGAAGTAAGATGAATGTAAGATTACTTTTAAAAAACTAAAAGTAAAAGAAATAAAGCTGAGTAAAATATGAATAGGTATAACCAATTGTTAGTAAAGTCTCATACCTTCATAAGTTAGAGAAATTTAATTTTTAACTTTTTGAAGTTTTGCTGTAGTTTTTCTATACAAATGAAATAGCCCTTCACAGCTAAGGGTCTGAATCTTGACCCTGGAGCCTCGTACGTGCTTAGCAAGTTCTCTACCACCAGTATATGAAGCTAGCCCTCTTGCTCCCACTTTGATTAGTACACAGGCAGTCATTTAACACATTTTAGTTTCTAAGAAACTAAACCTCCACGAGAGTCCCTGGATTCATTATTCACTTTCCTGTCCTTTGACGTCTGCAAGGCACTCATTGTTGGTTCTGTTCTACTGATGCCCAGGACTTGAAACTGGTGTCCAGCATCTGAAGAGAATTCAGACAGGACCTAGACCACATGGCTAGATTCCAGTCATAAGCAGACACTGCTAACACAGATACCCAATGTTTCTAAGCCAAAACAAAAATGTAGTCTACTTGAGTCTTACTATACGTGTCCCACCTGGTGCCTGAAACACAGATGCTGATGTCACAAAAATCTGGTTTGGATCCTTCCTAAACATGTCAAATTAAACTTCCTCTTGCCTGAGTTTTTCATCCGTAAATCAGCATAATGAAAGAGCAACAGAATAGAGTAACCAAAAAGATTAAAATAGTTAACAAATTTCAACTAGTTAGGACAGGCCTTGGTTATACAGTAAGGGTTGGGTAACCCATGCCTGTCTTATTTTTATTATCACCAACTCCTAAATTTCATAAGGCAGAATAAAGAGATGAATATATAAATTGCAAACTGAGAGATGCTTGTCTTTACTGGGTAATTGATTTCAGTCACATCACACGAGATCTGATGTTTGATGCTTTTCTTTTCAAGGGGGTAATATCATATGAAACTTGAAAGTGGCGAGAGCATCTGAGATGAAATGAACTTACAATCTTATAAAATCTGCGATGAATTTTTTTTCTATCATCTTTGTAGCCAAAAGAAGCTCTCCAATCAACAGTCAGAGTCAGACCTGTGACTCACCAAATCAAGACACAAGGCAGCAAGGAGAGGTTAGTTTGTTATAATCATGAGAAGAGGGGGCTCTTTGAGAAGTGCATTGCAAGGGCTCGGACTTCAGGTTAGATTCATTCTATGGCCTAACAGCCCTGTCCTCCATCCTGAACCTGTGGCTTTGCTCAATCGAATTTCTTCTGTCAGTCAAGTGTAAAAACTTAACTTTAAACACCTTCCAATAGTCTTGGGTGTTGAGACAAAACAGTGTATGAGTGTTTCACCTCAACAACCAGTTTATAGTACCTAGGACTTGATCTTGGTGGCTAGCATGTAACAAAAAGTATTAGCTGTCATTCATCTAGCATCAAATAAAATGTCGCTTGATCCCCCCTCACCCTCCATGTAATCAGTGCAAAGTAAAAACTCGGTGCCTTCCATTAAAGTTGGGATTTGTTTTTGACATTTTACTCTGAGGAATAGCATGATCTTCCACTCTACCCTCCAAGCTAGGGTCTTTGGGGTAGCACTCAGGCACGTGTGGCTACCAATCCCTTGAAATGTGGCTATAATGAGTTGAGAGTGTTACACATGTAGGCCATTTTTGAAAATTTTGTATGAAAAAGGAAACATCAATAATTTTATATCACTCATATGATGAAATGAGTTTAACCTTATAATATATTATTAAAATTAATTTCAAACATTCTGCCATATGTGTGTGTGTGGTAGAAAACAACCTCAATTTTATTCCTCAGGTGCCATTTTCTGGTTTTTCTCCTCCTCTTCTCCCTCCTTTTCCTCTTCCTCCTCCTTTTTGTTGAAGATATTTAAATCTCACCCCAGGGCTTCTGCCCTGTCTTGATCATTGAGTTACTAGATGAAAGACACACTCAGCCTTTATATTTACAATGAGCCTTAAACAACACAAGATCTGGGCAGCTGTCTACCCTCCATGCTGTTAGAATCTACTTTCCTATTACTAACCTGAGCTATTACTTACTACTTACTATGGCCTGCTCTTAACTCCTATTGGGCAGCCTTCAGAGCTATGCTCTCTTGACTTTTACCATGGTGGCTTCTCCTTCCTCCTCTTCAGCACCTTCCTCTTCGTGGTCCACCTTTCCCCACACACAAGGCCATGAACCCTAAACCCCACCTATGTTTCTTCTGCCCAGCTATTTGACATCTTTATTCACCAATCATAGTTAACTTGAGAACAGGGTTACAGGGGCTACAAGCAGACTGTTGGTCTTGGGAGCTGCACTCAGCATTGCAATAGACAGTAAAAGACAAAACTTCAAAAACTTTGCTTCTTTTCTGAGACAGGATCCCACATTGACATGAAGCTCATCAGGTTGGCTGACTTACAAGCTCTAGGTCCTGTCTCTGCTTCCCCTGGCAATCTTAAGTGATGGCCCAGGGGTTCTGGGGATTGAACTCAGATCATGATTATAAAGCAAGGACTTTACCGACTGATCAATCTCCCCAGCCCTCCTTTACTATTTTTAAAATTAGTGATGGAGCTGTTCATAGTTTGCTTTTCTAATATATATATTTCCATCTTTACATTGTCAATTCTTGATTTGAAGGTTCCAGTTCATCAGATTTTTGTTTTTGTTTTAGTGATGCTGGGCTGGAGCTAAGTTGTTCACACATGGTAGGCAATCGTCCTCTCATTAAATGACTAGAACACACCCCCAGTCTTCTAACTTGTTTTCCATTTCCCCAATCACCATGAACACACAAAGCATATGGATGCTACATGGTGGTTTGATAAGCTTCAGAAGGCTCTTTCAGGAGATTTCTATTTGTTTTTCTATAAAGTACAAGTGGATTGTGTCTTATTTTGTGTGAGAAGATAAAACATATAAGGGCTAAATTGCTTTGGCAAAATGCTTGAGGGTCTTTGTACTTAAGAAGTTAATCTATGATACCAAGGAAAACATTTCCCATTTACTTGAGCAAAATTGCATGTGTTAGCTGAATGGAATTAAAATAAGTTACTCACTTGGGAGGCAGAGGCAGGCGGATTTCTGAGTTCGAGGCCAGCCTGGTCTACAGAGTGAGTTCCAGGACAGCCAGGGCTACACAGAGAAACCCTGTCTCGAAAAACCAAAAAAAAAAAAAAAAATAAGTTACTCAATGAAAGGAACCATTGAGTGTGTGCTTACACACCAGATAAAGGTCTCCGCAGACAACTGAAAACTGTGGTATACCCATTTTTGATGAATTATGGGAAAACTTCCACCCTCAGATTGCTTCCTGCTAAGCTGTCAATATGCTGAGCACCATACCCCTGTATGGTCCCAGTTATTGCTGGCATGTCTTTACTGAATGTGGGGGTTCACAACTCAACTGTGCATGCCAGACATAGAGATGAAAATGAAAACAAGGAAGGAGACAACATGAAATAAAACTTACAAAATACTGAAGCTCCATAGTTGCACTGACATTCATGCTTTCCATAAATCTATTTGCATTGCCTTTTAGACAAAGGCAAATCTCTAGGTCTATGATCCTTCATTCTGCAAAGGAAACTTCCAATGTATATGACTCTGTGTGCATGAAGGAGGTAAGTCTAGAGAATATGCACAAAGCAAGGAAAGGAATTAATCTACTGTCTCATCTCCAAAAGGGACTTCAGGTGGTCAGTGAAGCGCTGCAGTCGGATTCCATCTCACCTAAGGCCACCATCTCAGGCTGCCATCAGGGAAACTCCTTAGATGGAAGCCTGTCCTCCCAAACATCCCAGGAAAGAGGCCCATCACATTCAAGGTACTTCACTAGAAAGCTAGATAGAAAATGAAACGTATCCCAGTTACCAAAAATTAGGTTGGATTCTTGCTTCATTTACAGTCTTTATTCTTTAAAATGTGGGCGTGTTCTTACTATGTATATAGTTCTAGCCAAGATATAAATTGTTATTTCCAAATACATGTTATGAATGTCTCTTATTTCCTTATTTTAACAAATTAGGCTAGAAGTAGCAAGACATGTCAGATTTAATGAGATGCCTGACTTAAATATTCAAGTGTAGAAATCCCAATGATATTATAAGAAGATTACACTGCAGCCACATTTAAGGCTCTGCTGTAGTGGAGAAGGGTACTTTTCATCAGTAAATCCCTGTGTTGAAACGGGTGTTGCTAAAACGCTTTGAAGTGATCAACTCAACTCCTTAAACCTTCCAACTCTTCCCTGTTATTTTGTGAACATATCAAGTTTGCCTTCAAATACCTTCGACAAGAACCAAGCGCATCTACCTCGTCCAACTCCCTGATGGAATTATAGGAGCCCAGATTCATAAGACATGCCCTTTCACCTAATGAAAGCCATAATTCATAAGACAATCTGTGTATTTCCAGTGAAAGTTCTGTTTAGATGATAGTACTTTAAATTAAAGTTTAAAATATCCTTTTATTGAGTTAAAATTTCTATGCTGTAAAATCAAACCTGTTAAAGTTAATATTTCAATCCATTTTAGAACATTTCCATCATTCATGACATGTGGTTAACTCCACTCCCACACAGACTTCAGAAAGTCTCTGATATACTTTCTGCTTTGGTTTTCATTTTTCAGCCCTGTGTACAAATGGGATGGCTCAGTTGGTATCTCACATCCTTCTTATCTTCTTTCATTTAGTGTAGTGTAAAAACTTTAAGGAATTTTTATTTGCAGCATTGTGCTCATCAATGGTTTATTCTCCTTTATTGCTGAATATCATATCCTTAGCTTGTATAAATATATCAACCTTTTTTACTCATCATTGGGTGGAGAGTTTGTTACCATGCTTTGTATGAGCAGCACTGCTGTGACCCTTCACTTAAATCTTTTATGGACATAGGCTTCCATTCTATTGGTGGACAGACATGAGTAGAATTGCCTAATTGTGTAGCAAATTGATGCCCAAAGTTGAAAATAACTAACTTTACTTTCCAAAATGGTGGCACTATTTTACAGTCCCCCAGCAGTATACAAGCCTTTGTATCCCCAGGAACATTTTTTGTTCTATTTCTTTTTTTATTATAGTCATCCTAGTGGGTTCCCACTGTGGATTTCATTTATTTTCCCCTAATGACTAAGGATGCTAAGGATGCTTTCATACTCTATGAGCTATTCAGAGGTACTCCTTTATTAAAGGGCTATTCAAACTTTTCCCACATTTTAATGGAAGTGTCTAAATGTTCACTTTTAAGAATTTTTAAACATATTCTGCATACAAAGGTCTTATCAGAAAAAAAGATTCACAGGTATCTCCTAGTATCTCACTCAACTTTTCATTTGATAGTTTTAAAATGATTTATCTATACATCGCCCTAAACCAGATTATATAGCTATACTTAATTTTGAATCCTTTCTTAGATGTATTGAAGACAAAAAGCCATGTAGAAAAACTCTGGAGTCTTTATGTTCAGAGGCTTTGTACCTATGCATTCATTCATTGGTTTCTATTTCAGTAGGTGGTCCAATCATGGACCCAGTTATCTCAAAAGTCCTAGAGGTACATCTCAATTAAGGTCTAGATTCATACTCTAGCTCTTTAGAACAACTAGCCAAAATACCTGAGGTTCACCCCAATCCAAGTTGTGTACATTCAACCTTCTTAATGCCCCCCATATCCTTTCTCATTGTTATTTAATTCAAACCCCTATTTTCCTATTTAGATTTCTGCCACTGTGTCTAGTGTTGTATGCATGGTATTTTTATTCACTGTGTGTGTACTGTTGGACCCACACTGCTCCCAATTGCCCATGAACTAAAGAGACAAATGACATGTAACCATGTGTGGTAAAATAGGTACAAAACCTACCTGCTGTGTACATGGCTACTGAAAGAGAGGTGGGACACACTGGCTGCTAGCAGTTCTGATGCTGAGCTGCAAGTGTGGGAGGTGCTCCAATAAAATGCAGCCCACTCCTGCCCATGGCAAGTGGCTTCTCCTGAGCTGGTTCTATCCTCAAAATCAGTTTTCTCTTTGCAAGAAAGGTAGCACATGTGCATAGCTTATTTCCTGCAATTAACATTTGAGGAATGGGACTTGAGAGCCTGCCTTCAAGTTTTCATTGTCTCCAGAAGTGTTTTTGATGATATAATGCCTTTTAATTTTTTTGTAGGTTCAGTGTGAATCTTATTGGGATCCAGTGAAATAGACATAATCTGCATTTGGATATCCCATCTCTGTCTTAAGCTTCTGTGAAAGAATAATTATCTAATTTTCTTATAAGTCATTATATATACATATATAAGACAATTATATACTGATAATGTCATATGAGAATAATAAACTATGAGATTATATAATAGATAATGCAAAATTAAATAGTATATACTATGTATATCACATTACATAATAGATCACAGCATGAGAATAATAGACTATTATATGTGTATGTGTATGTGCATATGCAAATATATATGCATACATATTATATAATATACTTGTATATTATAAATAAATATGTACATATGTATTTGCAGCACACTGTCAAGGTTTGTAGAGGGCCTTTGTTAGATTCAATAGTATTCTGAAATAGGACTTATATTATTTTGAAGTTTTAATGAGTGATTTTATATCTTCACTCTTGGCTTGATGTAGACTTTGTTTATCCAACAGCTCCCTGGATTTTAGTTGTGCATTCAATTTAATTTCAGCATCATCTGTTCTCTGTAAAATCGAGGAAACTCTAAAATTATTATGTCTCATGGTATAAATCTTTAATAATTCTTTTTTAAATTTCTTTCTCTTCTCTTTTGGTTTTCTATAACCAGCAAAAAGAAACCAGAAGGTCTTCTAGACCTTATTAGGACATCTCTTTCATTAGGTCACCTAGTTGACCTTATTAGGACATATTTGTGTAACTTCCACACCAAAAGAAACTAAGTCCTGTTTATACATAGGAAAAATCTTCATCCCTCAGTTCCAACAGCATTTTTTACACCCTGTGAAGCCCACTAGCAGGTTCCTCAATGTTCAGAAGTTTTATTTACAAACTGTGTGGAAAATTTGTATTAAAAAAACAATTGCGTTCCTCATTTCTTTTTAAGGGTCAACCATTCTCTGAGTTTAAGGTTTTATCTTGTACTAAAGTCTGTTTTGGTTAGCCTCAATTCCTCAGCTTTGAGGTGGCTCTTTAAGGCCACACATGGCACAGAGACTGGCTTTTCTTTAAACAACTTATATAAGAGAGAGTGGTAACACCAATAAAGATCTTCAGTGTTCTTATTCAGCACAGCACACTCCAAAAGTCACAGACTGTCCCTTCTATTGTATTTTACAACATCCAACCAAGAAATGAGGCAGAGAACATTGGGAGCTATTTTATAGGGCAGCTACAACAAACAGTATTGATAATAATGTCACTATCATTTTACACACTATACCTTTTATTATTAATTTTTCAACAGTTGTTAAATATGTCTCTTCTACAAGTTTTGTTTTTTTCATTCCAAAGTGTTTAATTTGATTTGATTTAAGAAGTAGTCTCTTATTTGTTTGAAGTATAGGCTGATGCCAGATACTTTTAAAAAGTCATAAAAACAAGTATGCAAGCAAAATCTCGAGATTGTAAAATATTCACATTATGTTTCTTGCATAGTTTTCTTGAGCATTAGAGATTATAAGTATAATCAGAAAATGAAGTTCTTTTCTGTGAAAACTAAATTGTATTAATTCTAATCTGATTATGTATAAAATCAAATATAGCTAAAATTCCCATTTTCTTATTTGTGAAAGGATGTTTTCTGATATTACTAAACTCAAACCATCTCTCTATCATCTATCTGCACACCTATGTGTAATCTGTCCATCTACATGTATTTCTTAATGTAAACACTCACACACATACACACACTCACATTCCCATAGCACAAAACAACCACATTATGTGAATTAGACATGAATCAGTGGCACTTTGAAAAAAAATGAGTTGTCTTCTCTCTGCCTAGAGACAGTGGCTGGTTACCATGGAAATTATGCACAAGTTAGACCGCTTAGCAAATGCTGGTGTTAATGTATCTCCATTGGAGGAGTTCTTGTGCTTATTGGACTTGAAGAAAGAGCCTTAATAACAAAGCTGTGCAAATATCCTAGCAACAGAAGCTGTCTACCTACATCAAGCCAATCCAGTTCACTGTGGCTTTTGCTCTGACCTTGACTGAACTCAGCATTACTCTTTCCTGCACACTGCAATCAGTGAACAAGTAGCTAGTTTTTAAAATTAATGTAAGATTACATCTTTAATTACCATATGCATAGTCATAATTCACACTTCATTAGATGCTGCAGAGGGTCAAGACTGATTCCCATACTTCTCTGCTAGCACAAACTGTTTCTTCCAGAATAGCCACTTGCGTTCATTTGTTCTACTATCATCTTTCAGTGCTTGTTAATGATAACCTGGTGTCCCAAAACTGTACTTGGGCTGGGAATAGATTAAATTAGTCTTACCTTTGCGAAAGGTTTTTCTCACCATAATTCTTTGTTGTGTATAAATAACTACAGAAATACTTAAATATATTTATTGTACTATATTTATAATTCTTTATTAATATT
The DNA here is from genome assembly GCF_008632895.1 of Mastomys coucha. Classification (NCBI taxonomy): domain Eukaryota; kingdom Metazoa; phylum Chordata; class Mammalia; order Rodentia; family Muridae; genus Mastomys; species Mastomys coucha. Next base: position 92,699,412 of record NW_022196896.1, read on the forward strand.
CAAAATCTTGAAAAATAAAAAGTATTCCTCCATATGCCCATTAGGTAAATGAATGCCATTAATTTCTCTGTAAGTGAGCCACTCTTCATTTATTCATGTATTTCATTTGTAAGTAAAATTATATTCATATTGGGTCATGAAATTTTCATTTTTTCCTACTCTCCCAAGGTTTAATTTAGTGAAAATGGCTCTTAACTTCCATTGGCCAGTTAATTACAGTTGTAATGCTGTTCTAGATAAAATACTTTATCTTTTTTTTTTTTTTTTTTTTACTTTTTAATGACTATTCCAACCAGTAGACCTCACACTTCAAGTTTAAGGGGGTCATTGAGGGGTAGTCATTTTTGGGTAGCAATGAATGACTTCTATGGGATGGAAAACTAATTGTACTTCTGGATAAGAAGACAAGCTCAGACAAGAAAGTGAGGCAAGAGCTGGAGGGCTAAGAGCACTGAGAGCATGTGACAACTGAGATCAGAGGCAGGGGATAGCAAAGTAGCAGAGATCCCTAGAGTCTTGGCATGAAAGTAACAGTTACAGACCTGAGGAGGAGGAAGAGGAGGCACAAAAGTGGCAACCAGAAAGACTGGAAATAAAGATCCTCAGGGTACCAGACAGAAAGTAAGAATTACAGATAGATCCTGAAGGTAACTGATGCAGTGAAAGGAAGTTACACATTTACTATGGAGCAGAGAAACACTAGCCACAGAAAGGGGAAAAGGGCAAACTTTATTAGAACATGTAAATATCTTCTATTAAGAGGATGAAGGGGGTCATAGATGAGGGGGCTCATTAAGGTTCACTAGGTTTTATTTTATTATAGGTTCCTGGGGACCTATCATCTCCAGGTTTCTCCTTGGTTGGTCCTATATGATTTCCTCCCTTAGATAGTCTTTTTTTCTCCCTGTTGAACATTTTTGTACCAGGAGCAATCTCATGGGGTGGAGAGGGGACAAACTTGGGAGCAAGAAACAGCCAGTCTCAAAGAAGCCATACCTGTTTCCCAGATCAACTCGAGTTGCCCTTAACCTCCTTCCGTTTCAAATAGATTTCACTCCATATCAAACAGCTGAAAAGTGAATCTGTGATTACACTAGTTAGGGACATATTTTTAGTCTCCAGTCACAAACTTATTTATATCCATGGAGTCTTGCTGTTCTGCAGCCTGTCATACAATCAATGAACTGGCAAGCTCTGTTATAAGAAGAAATAAAGAAGGAAGGATGGAAAAAGAATAAACTGAGTGTGTAGAGAAAAACATAAATCAGATGTCCTGGGACATGACATGGAATCCCAATCATGATGTTTACATTTAGTAGTTGTTTTGATTGTTGGTCTAGAAGGGGAGAAATTTTATAGGAAACCCTAATGTCTGTTTTCTTAACATCTTCCCTCTCTCATGTGCTGCTTGGGGACATCAGTGGTCCATTGGAACCTCATAGGGACAATGTCCCAGGGATTTGGAAAATTTAGGAGATAACCTAATCTAAAAACTATAAAATTTGAGAACTCTAAGGTATGATATCATAGGAGACAGTTTACTCAAAGGTGGGAGTAATTCTTCTGACCTGCTGATATCTGCCTTCATCATGGAAGATTAGTCATGAAAATAATGGCTTTCACTGACTCGTATAAATTAGATGACTGTCATGAAGCCTTGGGGACCTAAAATTACACAGCTGGTAGCCAGCCAGCCTCCTAATTTTCTTTTCTTTGTAGATCTAACATGGGAAAGAATTCATGTTAACTTAGGTGTAAATGATAGTCTTAGAGGAATAAGTTCGATCATGATTCTTTAAGGAAGAGAAATGGAATTTGGGGAGGGGAGAGTAATGAAAGTAAGTCTCTTAGAAAATGTATAGAAATGAAAGTCAAGGTTATTGCTTCTCCTCAAGCTAGTGCTCAGGGTGTAACCAGTCAAGGTTCAGAATGCAATGAAAAACCTAGTGGTAATTTGAAAAAAAAGCATAACAAAGTTTCTTTACCATAAATAAGTGAATAAATAATAAATTTTAGTTGAAATTCAATACATCAACAGCTTGTATACCAGGGCATGCAAATAGAAAATAAGGCTGGAGTAGATAGCATGGAATAGCACACCTGTTATCCCAACACTCAAGAGACTGAAACAAGAAGATTGTAAGTTTGAGTCCAGGCTGGACTCCTTAGTGAGCTGGGAGTCATTCTGAACTATGTGAGAAGTTATCTCAAAAACAAAACAACTAGAACAATAAGAAGAGGGAGGAGGCAAAGGAGGAAAATGAAACATACAGAAAAGGAATGTCCAGTACACATTAGACAGACTTTGCTCAGCATGGTCTAGATTTTCAATTTCATTCTAAGAATGAATGTTCTGAGGTATGGAGAATAAAAGAAACAAGAAACTTTGAAGGATGTGATTGTGATTCTCTTGGTGTGATGTGTGGGTCACTAGCACTTGAATGGTGTCTACAGGTAAACCTGATGAGGAGTAGTTAGAAGAAGAATCGATAGGACTCGGTGATGAATTTAAAGTTGGCCTGTAACTGATGATCAGACTATTGCAGTTCCCCGATCCAGTATATGCACATTTAATAGGATTTCCATCCCAGTTAGTAATTTTGTGTGTGGCATCCAAAGTGTTTGAGTTTTTGTATTTAGTTTCCTAATTTCTAGTTAAACTACTCAGAATATTCAACTATAGGACACCACTAAAGGCTGGGGAGATGGCTCAGCAGTTAAGTACACTTGCATTTTTGACTGGCAACCTAAGTATATCTCTCTAATCCTCCTAGTAGAAGGAGAGAACTGATGGCCACAAGTTGTCTTCTCGTCTTCTCATCTCCACACCCACAGTGTTACAAGCACTCACATCCATGCACACGCACACACACACACACACACACACACACACACACACACACTAAAATACAATAAATTTTGAAAAAGAAGAAGCGAGTATTTTAAAGACAGCAATGACATTCAAAACTTTCATGCATGTGACAGTTGCCACTCAGTACAGTAGAGGATGTTGGTAACGAAAGTAAGAACAACAGTGTGGCATGGACTTTGATAAGGGAGTAGTAGAAAGGGCTGTGAAAATAATAAGCAGGTTACCAGATATTATGATCTGGACTTGTTTTTCTTTTAATATTTCTGAAATGTTCAGTTTTATGTGTCTCTCTCTCTCTCTCTCTCTCTGTGTGTGTGTGTGTGTGTGTGTGTGTGTGTGTATGGTGTGTATGTGTGGTGTGTGGATATGTGTGTGTTGTGATTCTTAATGAAACTGTAAAGTAGAACAAATGTTCCACCAAACACTCAAATCTCTACTCCATGTTATTTATTCTCAATAGCAGGCAACACTATTGTTAATTTGAAACCACTGGAAAGTTATGGATCTTCAATCCAGGACATGCCGATAATCCTAGCACTTGGGAAGCAGTGTTAAGAGAATCAAAAGATTAAGGCCAGACCACATTTCATAGGGAGACCCATCTCAGACAAGCAGGCAGACAATGAACAAATATGTGCCTTGGAAGTTCAGGAACCTTACCCATCACTCTCAGTGGCTGCATTTCATTTCAAGAAGCTATTTCTTTGTGTGGGGTAGGGCACCAAACCTTCCTTTCTGCATCATCTAACTAAGAAGGAAATGGTGCTTAAAAATCAAGTTTCCAGGTTAGATCCAAGGCGACTTCATCTCCATGAAACCTGATTTATTTGGTCATTTACTTCCTGTCACTCTTACTATGCTGGATATACCACAAGAAAGACTTTTGTACCTATGGCTGTCCTAGTTTGGGCTGCTGTAACATAACCAGAGTGGTTTCTAAACAGGGATATTGTATTGCTGACAATCCTGGAGGCTGCACATCCAAGATTATGGCATCAGGATGGTTGCATTTGCATTCAGACTGATGACTTCTAGTGTTCCCATGTGATACGACAACAAGAGGGCATTCAGAAAACCATTTCCTAGAGGGTGTTATACCTAGAAGTGAAGACTTGTGGCTCAATTATTCCCACTCCTAACTACTAGCACATTGGGATTTCAGATATTAATTTTGAAGGACAAAATTACTAACTCTAATGCTACTAAGATATCTAACATAATTAATCTAAGTAATTGTTTACAACTATTCTTTAGTAAATTGATCATAAGTTCATGAACATATCAGGCATTTAAATGAAATAATAGCATTCCAGAAATTTGAGAATTTTTTGTTTTGTTTTTATTAGATATTTTCATTATTTACATTTCAAAAGATAGCTCCTTTCCCAGTTTACCCTTCAGGGGTTGAGGGGGAAACCTATTCCCTCCCCCCTCCCCCTGATCACCAACCTACCCTCTCCCATTTCCTGGCCCTGGCATTCCCCTTCACAGGGGCATAGAGCTTTCACAGGACTAAGGGCCTCTCCTCTCACCCACTAGGCCATCCTCTGCTACATATGCAGCTGGAGCCATTAGTCCCACCATGTGTACTCTTTGGTTGATGGTTTAGTTCCTGGGAGCTCTGAGGGTACTAGTTAGTTCATATTGTTGTTCGTCCTAAGAGGCTGCAAACCCTTCAGCTCCTTGGGTCCTTTCTCTAGCTCCTTCATTGGGGACCCTGTACTCAGTCAAATGGATGGCTGTGAGCCTCTACTTCTGTATTAATTGGGCACTGTCAGAGCCTCTCAGGAGACAGCAATATCAGGCTCCTGTCAACCATCACTTACTGGCATCCACAATAGTGTCTGGGTTTGGTGATTGAATATGGGAAGGACTCCCAGGTGGAGCAGTCTCTGGATTGTCTTTCCTTCAGTCTCTGTATTGTATTTCCTTCAGTCTCTGTTCCATAGTTTGTCTCGGCAACTCCTTCCATGGGTATTTTGTTCATCCTTCTAAGAAGGATAAAGGATCCACACTATGGTCTTCCTTCTTGAATTTCTTGTGGTTTATGGATTTTATTTTGGGTATTCCGAGCTTCTGGGCTAATATCCACTTATTAGAGAATGCATACCATGTGTATTCTTTTGTGATTGGGTTACCTCACTCAGAATGATATTCTCCATGTCCATCCATTTCCCCAAGAATTTCATAAATTCATTGTTTTTAAT
>NW_022196896.1:92706739-92707714 GCF_008632895.1 Mastomys coucha
ATGGGCCTTGAATTCCTGATCTTTCCAAGACTTTTATCATGAAGGGATGTTGGATTTTTGTCAAATGCCTTCTCAGCAACTAATGAGATAATCATATGGCTTTTTTCTTTGAGTTTGTTTATATAGTGAATTATATTGATAGATTTCCGAATATTGAACCATCCCTGCATCCCTGAGATGAAGCCTACGTGATCATGGTGGATGATTGTTTTGATGTGTTCTTGGATTCGGTTTGCAAGAATTTAATTGAGTATTTTCGCATCAATATTCCTAAGGGAAATTGGTCTGAAGTTTTCTTTCTTTGTAAGTTCTTTATGTGGTTTAGAAATAAGAGTAATTGTGGCTTCATAGAATGAATTGGGTAGAGTACCCTCTGTTTCTATTTTGTGGAATAGTTTGAGGAGTATTGATATTAGGTCTTCTTTGAAGGTCTGATAAAACTCTGCACTAAACCCATCTGGTCCTGGGCTTTTTTTGGTTGGGAGACTATTAATGACTGTTTCTATTTCCTTAGCAGATATGAGACTATTTAGATTGTTCATCTGATCTTGATTTAACTTTGGTACCTGGTATCTGTCTAGAAAATTGTCTGTTACATCCAGGTTTTCCAGTTTTGTTGAGTATAGCCTTTTGTAGTAGGCACTCATGATTTTTTGGATTTCCTCAGTGTCTGTTGTTATGTCTTCCTTTTCATTTCTGATCTTGTTAAATAGGACAATGTCTCTGTGCCCTCTAGTTAGTCAGGGTCAGGCTAAGAGTTTATATATTTTGTTGACTTTCTCAAAGTACCAGCTCCTAGTTTGGTTGATTCTTTGTATAGTTCTTTTTGTTTCTATTTGGTTGATTTCAGTCCTGAGTTTGATGGTTTCCTGCCTTCGACTCCTCTTAGGTGAATTTGCTTCTTTTAGTTCTAGAGCTTTCAGATGTACTGTCAAATTGCTGGTATATGCTCTCTCCAGTTTCTTTTTGTAGGCA
>NW_022196896.1:92708742-92729590 GCF_008632895.1 Mastomys coucha
CCTTATCTTTTTTGATCACTTTAGGGTGAAAGTCGATTTTATTCGATATTAGAATGGCTACTCCAGATATTTTCTTGGGACTGTCAGCTTGGAGAATTGTTTTCCATACTTTTATTCTGAGGTAGTATCTGTCTTTGTCACTGAGGTGAGTTTCCGGTATGCAACAAAATGTTGGTTCCTGTTTACATACCCAATCTGATAGTCTATATCTTTTTATTGGGGAATTGTGTCCATTGATAGTAATAGATATTAAGGAAAGGTAATTGTTGCTTCCTGTTATTTTTGTTGTTAGAGTTGGAAATCTGTTCATGTGGCTATCTTCTTTTAATTTTGTTGGAAAATCACTTTTTTGCTTTTTCTAGGATGTAGTTTCCCTCCTTGTGTTGAAATTTTCCATTTATTACCCTTTGAAAGGCTGGATTCGTGGAAATATACAGTGTAAATTTGGTTTTGTCATGGAATACTTTGGTTTCTCCATCTATGGTAATTGAGAGTTTTGCTGGGTATAGTAGCCTGGGGCTGGCATTTGTGTTCTCTTAAAGTCTGTATGACATCAACCCATGATCTTTTGGCTTACATAGTCTCTGGCAAGAAGTCTGGTGTAATTCTGATAGGCCTGCCTTTTTCCCTCACTGCTTTTAATATTCTTTCTTTCTTTTGTGCATTTGGTGTTTTGACTATTATGTGGTAGGAGGAATTTCTTTTCTGGTCCAAACTATTTGGAGTTCTGTAGGCTTCTTATATGTTCATGGGCATCTCTTTCTTTAGGTTAGAGAAGTTTTCTTCTATAATTTTGTTGAAGATATTTATTGGTCCTTTAAGTTGGAGGTCTTCACTCTCTTCTATACCTATTATCCTTAGGTTTAGTCTTCTCATTGTGTCCTGGATTTCATGGATGTTTTGGGTTAGGAGCTTTTTGCATTTTGAGGTTTTTTTTTTGACTGTTGTGGCAATGTTTTCTATGGTATCTTCTGCACCTGAGATTCTCTCTTCGATCTCTTGTAGCCTGTTGGTGATACTTGCATCTATAGTTCCTGACTTCTTTCCTAGGATTTCTATCTCCAGAGTTGTCTGTTTTTGTAATTTCTTAACTGTTTTACTTCCATTTTTAGATCCTGAATGGTTTTGTTCAGTTCCTTCACCCGTTTGGTTGTGCTTTCCTGTAATTCTTTAAGTGATTTTTGTGTTTCCTCTTTAAGGACTTCTTCTTGTTTACTGGTGTTCTCCTGTAATTCTTTAAAGGATTTTTGTGATTCCTCTTTAAGGACTTGAACCTGTTTACCTGTGTTCTCCTGTATTTCTTTAAGGGAGTTATTCGCGCTCTGCTTAAATTCCTCTATCACCATCATGAGATATGATCTTAGATCCAAATCTTGCTTTTCTGGTGTTTCAGGCTATCCAGGACTTGCTGTGGTTGGAGTACTAGGTTCTGAAGAAGCCAAGTAGTTTTGGTTTCTGTTGGTAAGATTTTTGCATCTGCCTTTCTCCATCTGTTGATCTCTGGTATTAGATGTTTTTGCTGTCTCTGGCTGGAGTTTGTTCCTCCTGTGGGTCTGTAAGCCTGTGTCAGCACTTCTGAGAGATCAGCTCTCCTCAGGAAAGACCTGTGTGCAGTGGGCTGTGGATGAGTTGTCCCTCCTGAGTCCTGGGGTCAGAACAAACCCTGGAGACAGGCTCTCCACTTGCAGGGAAGGGGCAGAGATATCTGTGAATCTGCAGAACCTCCTCCTAAGTGAAGAGGGAGATAGACAGCATCCTGTGCCGCTGCCCTGCCAATTCTGAGGCCTGTGCCTCCTGGCTGGTCCCACCTTAGATGGTCACCGGAGAGAAAGTGGAGATATCACCTGAGTCTCTGGGTTGGAACACTCCTGGAAGGCAAGCTCTCTGCTTGTGGGGAAGGGGAAGATAGGGCTGTGGATCTGTAGAACCTCCTCCTAGGTGAAGAGGGAGGTAGAAAGGATACTGCGCTGGCTGCCCTGCCAATTCTGAGGCTTGTGCCTCCTGGCTGGTCCCTCCTCCTCCAAATGAAGTCTTGAGGGGCCAGACGTTGTGGTGACAGCCTGCTTGCTCAGAGACGCGGGGAAACTCTTCGAGATTCATTTTCAAAATAGTAAGACTTTAGCTTGTTTAGAATATTTCTGTTTCTTTCATTCTTTTGCATATTAATTTCACCATTGAGCATAAATAATTCTGTACAGTAAATAAGAAAACCATCATTCCTGCTTTTATTTTTGTCACTCTTCACACTGCAGAAAACATCATGACTTGAATCCCATCAGTGTCTTTGCCTCTGCCTATCATCATTGGCCACTTCCCAAGTTACTCATCAACTGCACCACCAACATGGGAAGCTCACACCCAACTCAGGATTTTTTTAAATCAATACCTTTGTGGCTGTGGTTCCCTTTAACTTAAAATAACAGTTTGTCTTCCTGAGCCAACTTTACTTTTAAATTACTAGTTTCGCACCCATCCTTCAAAACTCTCAATTTGTCTACTTTCAAGAAATGCTCAACAAAAATGAAATGGACTAGACCAGATAGATGGTCTGTAGAGTAAGCCATGCAAGAGATGAGTGAATGAACAAAGTGGAGTGTAGAGCCTTAGGCTGGATTGTGCTGCCCTTGTCAGTGTAATCATCTTCTCTCTGTCACTGGGTGCAGGGCCTCTCTTGTGATACCACCATGCCAAAGGTCGCGCTATGCCACCTACTTCGATGTCGCTGTTCTCCGCTGCCTTCTCCAGCCCCACTGGTCTGAGGAAGGCACTCAGTGGTCCCTGATGTACTATTTACAAAGGCTGCGACACATGCTGGAAGAGAAACCGGAAAAGACCCCAGATCCAGATATTCCTCTCCTGCCCAGGCCCAGAAGTAGCTCTATGGTGGCAGCAGCTCCCTCGCTAGTCAACACCCACAAGACTCAAGTAAGACAAACATGGCCCATTGTCGCTTGGCCTATCAATGTCAGCATTTTCTGTTTCTTTCCTGGCTTGAAGCTCTCATGGTTTTCCTGCCTAAAACTTAGTTGGTGATTAGCTCCCTTGCGATTATCTTTCTCTTCTGTTGCACAGCTAGAACCTTTGGCAGCTCTTCAGATGTGTACATTTTGTGCATGTTAATATAATGTAAGCCTTTGTTTATCCAAAACATTGAAAATTGGGTCACCTGGAAAATCAGAGATCCAGTTATAATAGGGTTCTGACATGCAGCCTAGTAAATACTAATATCATAAAAATGTGGTATTAGCATTTTACAGAATGTGATTCAACTTTTTTGCATAGCTGAAAATCTTAAGAGTCTCAAAGCCACCATTGGGATTATTACCTTTTGATATACATGCTTCTAATTTATTATGGCTATTGAGAGAAGTAATTTAAATGCATCCTGATTTGGTAAGCTTCCTATGAAGGTTGCATTCTGACAAATGATGCCCACAGGTCAATCAAGCACATGTTCTTCCCATTTTTCTCATCAGCTACGCATTATGAAAATACAGAGGAGTGGTTTTCTTGAAGGACATTCAGCAATTTGATTGTAGTTAAACCTGAGTGGGTTGGCTCTGAAAATGTTTTCCTGTACATTCTAAAGATAAGCACTGCTTTGGTAGTAGATGTCCTGCCACCATGAGTACCTCCTCTAGTGAGTTACTAACTAGAAAAACTCTCAGTTCAGGAAAATCTGGGTGAGTTTGGGGAAGGAGGAAATGATCAAAACATATCATATAAAATGTATATATGTATACATATATGTATGCATGTATGTATATAGGGAATATATGTATACATACATACATACATACATACATACATACATACATATATTCCGTATTTTCTTAGTATTTTGGATCCAGGGCTACATAGCCTCAGTGTTAAAATTTGCAAACAAAAGTTCAAATTAATATGAAATATGTCTTTCAAAGTAGAATCTGAATTCCAGAAGTTTGATCATGCAAGTTAAAAATTTTATAGATCTCAAAGCAACAGGGATAGCTCCATTAAAAAGATATCACCTCAATAAAATAAGTATTGGGATGGTCTGAGTCCCTAGTCATTATGTTTATTGTTTGTAAGGATCTTACCATGAAGTGTAATGAAGAAGAAAAATCTCTGAGCCCTGAGGCTTTTTCCAAAGTCTCATTGACCAATCTCCGAAGATCTGCAGTCCCAGACCTGTCTTCAGACCTGGGCATGAACATTTTTAAGAAGGTGAGTATGCATTTTGATACCTCAATGATTTAGAAAGCCAGAGGATCATGCTGCCTTGTAATCTGCCACAGGGTACAGGGGTAGAACCTGTACCAGTTCTTAAGTGTAACAGTGACTCACAACATGACTCTGTAACTAAATGCATGTTTGTGTGTGTATGTGTCTGTCTTTATGTATATGTATATGTATATATATGTATGTGTATGTGTATGTGTATGTGTGAGCATATGTATATATGTTTATATGTGTGTGTATGTAGTCAATCGTGTATATGTGTGTGTGTACCTGTGTGTGTGTGTACCTGTGTGTGTGTGTGTGTGTGTGTGTGTGTGTGTGTCCTATTCTTGATGTTCCCCATGGTTATCATGAAGACCCCCATGATGCAGTATGTGTACTGGTAGCAGGAGTGTGGTGGTGTTAGTTTTCATTCCTATGTCTCCATTTCATTTATCAAATACTTTATACAAGTAGTTTTTACTTAATCCACTGAGACCTTCTTCTTTGAATTTTTCAGAACAGGAATTAACCTGCAGAAGAGTTAGGCAGTTTGCTAAAGTTTAACTCCAACCTTAAAAACAAGACTTCTATCTAAAACATTCAGATTCTTCTGAACCGGCCACTCCATCTCTCTTTCATCATTGTATGGAGACAATCAACTAGGATGTGTGCTGATTTATATGTTTTCCGTTTTTTCAAAATTATTTACTTAATTATGTCAATAAAGAACATAAAAATAAGTATGTCTTTATCATCTCAACTTGTTACTAAATAATGAGTATCTCCTTCATTAACAGAACAGCAGTAGGCACTGGATATCATTTTTCTACCAACATTGACAATTATAGAAAAAAAAAAAAAAAGAAGAGATTTCCCTATCAGCTGCTTGGAGTAGCTTCATAAATCTAAGGGCCTAGGCCTGAGCCCAGAGTAATGCAATCAAAATCACTGGAAGCTAGATTCAGATGTGGGTGTATTTCTAAAGCTTTCTAAATTCTAAATACTTCTACAGGCATTCTAAATTCTGTCTTACCCTTGATCTTGAGCTGGTTTGGTATGAATAATAGACTTGTTTGTACCAGTGTCTGTTGGGTGTCCTCTTTTACCGTCCTTGTGAACAGTGAACTTACTAAATAGAACCAAACTTGGAAGGTAGAACAGAGTTAAAGGAGACAGGTCCCAGGGATGGCTCAAGGCACTGCTCCTCTCACCAGTAGTTCTCCAACTTTAGTATGCATCGGGTCAGAGGCACCCTCAGGACTCGTTAAAACATAGATCACTGGGTTTTTCTTTCTTAATTTTAAATGTTAGATATGTCTGAGGGTGAAGCCGCAAGTTTGAGCTTCTAACATGTTCCAAAGGGATGCCGCTGCTCATGGCTCAGGGTCTTCTCTTTGAGAACCAGTGCTCAACCTCATTCAGCAGAAAGAGAACCAGTGCTCAAATTCATTCAGCAGAAAGACTTGAGAAGCAGTGCTCAAACTCATTCAGCAGTAAGACTTACAGAATATATTGGATTTTGCTTGGCTTCCCTCACTCTAATTAAGACCCTTGGGCCATTTTCCCACTGTCTGTTGGATGACACTCAACATTTCCCGTGCTTACTCCTACAGCTCTTTTGCCTTGTGTCTGCCTTTATCTGTCCTCATTGCAGTTCAAAAGTCGCAAAGAAGACCGAGAGAGGAAAGGCTCCATTCCATTCCACCACACGGGGAAGAGGAGACCTAGACGAATGGGTGTACCATTCCTGTTGCATGAGGACCACTTAGACGTCTCTCCTACCCGCAGCACGTTCTCATTTGGCAGTTTCTCTGGGCTTGGAGAAGATAGGAGAGGCATTGAAAAGGGAGGCTGGCAAACCACCATCTTAGGTGACTACAGAGATCTTCCCAGTAGCATACAGCCCAAGTGACCTATCTATGAATCTGGATCTTAGGATCCTTTCCAAGTCTAGATCTTTCTTAATCATTTGAGAACACTGGGCCCAAATGCCAGTGCTCTAATATTGAAATAATGCGGAGTTTTCACAACCAAAGGAATACAGATAATTTAAATAACTATGCAAGGAGTCTCTATGATTATCCAGTAAAAGCTCTATTACTTAGATCATTATAGATGCAGAAACATGGCCGTGGAGCATTCCATATATGAATTTTCATGTTTTTCATCTAAAGACAGACTTTTACTTAACTCTGTTATTTAATAAAATAAGGAGAGCAAAGGAAATAAGTGCGCCCCCCCCCACATACATACACCTTGAATGTTAAGAAAGGAAGCTTAAAATCAGAAGCTGACAGCCAGCGAGCCACAGCAGATGGTCTCTGACATTTGTCTTAGATTGGGGCTGGCCCTATCACAGGCAATTTCATCAATCATCTTGACCTTGACTGTTCCCAAGTCAAGTGCAATTCTTGCTATTTTAGGTGAGCTTCATGTCCTCCACACTCTCTCACTTTATTGCCGTCCTCTAGAAAGAAAACCAAATCTCAAGAGATACCCTTCTAGATTTTGAAAGTCTCTTGTGATATTCTCTTCCAACTCAGGGAAACTGACCCGGCGGGGCAGCTCAGATGCAGCCACTGAGATGGAAAGCCTGAGCGCCAGGCATTCCCACTCCCACCACACCCTGGTGAGCGACCTGCCAGACCATTCCAACAGCCATGGAGAGAACACTGTCAAGGAAGGTGGGTCCAGCAGGGATCGTGGGCAAGAGGGAGGATAGGGAAGGCATGCAGATTTCTTTTATGGTTTCCCATTCTTATATTTTTACTTATGTGTCCCAGTTAGGGTTTCTATTGCTATGATGAAACACTATGACCAAACACAACTTGGGGAGGAAAGGGTTTATTTGGCTTATGCTTCCACATCACTGTTGATTATAAAATGTAGTCATAACAGGAACTGGAATGGAAAGGAACCTGGAGCTCATGCAAAGGCCATGGAGAAGTGTTGTTTACTGCCTTGCTCTTCAGAGCTTACTCAGCTGCTTTTCTTCTAGAACTCTAGACCCCTAGCCCAGGGATGGCACTACTCATAATGGTCTGGCCCTCCCCTATCAATCACTAATTTAGAAAATGCCCTACAAGCTTGCCTACAGCCTGATCTTATGAAAGCATTTTCTTAACTCAGGTCCCCTCTTTTCAGATGACTTCAACTTCTGACAAGTTGACATATAACCACCCAGCACACCATGTTAATTGTTCTCTGCATCATTATATCTTCAAAACCCTGCATTGTCTCATGTATATTGCTCAGAAATCTGCTTGTGAGCTATCCTCTGGACAGCTTTGGTAGCTGTGTTGACCCTAATTGATGAGCACCCTGCCTCCTGGGCGAGAGCAAGGACAAAACACTCATACATATTCTAAAAGATCATAAGGCCAAAGGCTGGAAAATTACACTCATCACTTTCCACCTCCGTGCTATACCTTCAAGACAGGCAGTGCCTACAAGTCAGTAGGAATGAAGTAAAACCTATATAAGGCCGCTGGATTATTTTTCTGACAATTAACTACTAGTTCATCCTGGTAGCTTATGTGAAACAAACATGGATCTCTGGGTGGTATCCGTACAACTTCTTACTCTCTACTTGGAACAGAATTCTCTATTCTTTTCATTATTGTCATGCTCTTATCACAGCATAAACTTCATCCTTTCATCCCCTTGGCCACCAAACTGTATTATAAGTATTCAGTGGTATCTATTATTTATCATTACAAATTGATGCCCTATTACTTTTGGACACAAAAAGATTTTTCCCTTCTTTTTCAATACTTTAGATAAAAGTAAATATTTTTAGAGTTGCCTTTTGTTGATAGATTAATAATTTCATGTATATATACAATGTGTTCTGATTATGATCCCCAACCTCCAGATCTCTCTTATATCCTTCCTGACTGTAGAACACTCCCATTCCATTTTCCCCACCTCCACCCCTACCAGCTTCTTAAGTCATTGATGTTTGGTTTAACAAAATGATGTATATTTAACAGCTATAAACTAATAGAAAAAGATCTCAAATAAATCAGTTTGTATCAATGGGCTGTTACATTAAAACCTATGTAATTTTTTCAACCAAAGTCATTCTTATAAAATTTAAATTCTAGTTTTAATCTTATGGAGAACACTTGAGAAATCTAGTCTTATAGAGAACTTGTGATCACAGTTCCCTGTAACCTTCATTATCTGTCAGATATCAGATTGCTTCCACAGCATTTCATGCAACCTGAAAACAGCTTTGAGACCATAAACCAGTTATCTTTAAAGCTGTGATTGTGGTCACATGCAAGAAATAGCACGGCAGTCTAACTGATGATGTATTGGGTCCACACAAGGGAAACTGAGATCTTGCTCCATCTTCCCAGTGCGATCTCAGATCTCCACCATCACAGTTGCGACCTTCAACACCACACTGGCATCATTCAATGTAGGCTATGCGGACTTCTTCAGTGAACACATGAGGAAGCTCTGCAGCCAAGTGCCTATTCCAGAGATGCCACACGAACCTCTGGCATGTGCCAACCTGCCACGAAGCCTCACAGACTCCTGCATAAACTACAGCTACCTGGAGGACACAGAACATATTGATGGCACCAACAACTTCGTCCACAAGAACGGCATGCTGGATCTTTCTGTAAGGGGCAGCGCTTTTCCTTACAGAGACTAGAAAAACTTTTTAGCATAATTTTTACAAGATTGGGTAATGTGGGCATGTGGATATCTTAGAAATATTTGCTGAATCTTAAAATGAAGAAATTACCCATATAAAAATTCCACAAGGCTAGCAACACTCTTAAATGTATCTTTTCGTTTTGTTTTGTTTTTTTCCAAATATTACATTAGATTTGATCTTATCTCAGAATATTTCTACCTTCCTAAAGCCTTAGTGAATTCAAGTACACATACGTAAATAAATTTAAGTGTGTGTTCTGCTACGCCTCTGTGGTTTTTTTCCTACAATAAAAATGAGAAGTTCTTTTATTTATCTTTAGTTACATAATCACCAGGACTATGAACCTCCCATGAAGCCAGAAAAAAAAAATGAATAGAAGGCCTTGAAAACTTTGAGCTTGCATTTTCAGGAACGCCTGTTTTGAGTACAGTCATTAGCAAATGGGAGGGTTGTTATTTTTTACAATTATATTTCACCAACATTTTTATTATACCCTATGGAACTGGGCTCAGCAAATAATTTAAGATATTAAAATCAATACAGGATCGTAATTTAAACATACAAATATTGTGAATTAAAAATTGAAGGTTAAATAATAATACAGTCCTGAGGGAGTCAATGGTCCTGTGGAATAAGTGTATAGGAGTAATTGTTCTTCATTATTTGTCGGAAGTGAAACGCAGAGGATTAAAATGTTTTGTATTTAAAAAGTCAGTTAAGTTCATTTGGGCAAATAATTTTTTTTTCATTAACTCAATGTGCTTCATTACTCCCATCAACAATCTCTTTGGTGGTAAGATTGGAAGAATTAATTGAGCTTCTAAATGTCTTAAATTCATCTGCCTGAATTATTTATAACTGTTTCTACTAGTGTATCATTTAATCTGATTAAATGTATTAAACAAAATAAGAGGCTTTTGGCAAAGGGACTGTGGGTTCTGAATTTTCCTAAGTTTACCTTTGTGTTCTGCAGGTGCTCCTGAAGGCCGTTTACCTTGTTCTTAACCATGACATCAGCTCTCGCATCTGTGATGTGGCACTTAACATTGTGGAATGCCTACTTCAACTTGGTGTAGTTCCCTGTGTAGAAAAAAACAGGAAGAAGAGCGAAAACAAGGAAAATGAGTCTGTGGAAAAGAGACCGAGTGAGGGAGCCTTCCAGTTCAAAGGCGTGTCTTCAAGTTCCACCAGTGGGTTTGGGGCCCCTTCCGCTAGTGGAACTGGAGATGGTGGAGGAGAAGAAGGAGGAGGTGGAGATGGAGGAGGAGGAGGTGGAGGAGGAGGAGATGGAGGAGGTGGTGGAGGAGGTGGAGGTGGCCCTTATGAGAAGAATGAGAAGAACCAAGAGAAGGTATGATGGGATTGTATGCTATATCCTTAGGCATTTGGCACCCAGAATTCTTTTATTTACTTATTTTTTATTAGATATTTTCTTTTTTACATTTCAAATGATATACCCTTTCCAGGTTTCCCCTCCAAAAAAAAAAAAAAAAAAAACTCTATTCCCTCCCCCATCCCCCTGCTTACCAACCCACCCTCTCCCACTTCCTGGCCCTGGCATTCCCCTACACTGGGGCATAGAACCTTCACAGGACCAAGGCACCCAGAATTCTTTTCAATTTGTGTGTGCATGTGAACGTGCATGTATGGGTGTGTGAGTCTGTGTGTGTCTATGTTTGCATTTGTGTGTATGTGTGTGGTTTTGTTTTTCTATTTTCCCCAGATATTTATTGATTAGAATAACAACTCACTAGAGTCTAAAAGCAATGATGTTAGAAGTCTCTTAATGAAGAGCTCAGCAGGTATGAACAGACAAAAAAAAAAAAAAAAAAAAAAAAAACAAATATGCTATACAGATTTGTGGGACTCCAAATACATATTTGGCTATACGGTATTCTTTAAATTTTGAAATATTCTTATCACCTTACATAAGATAATAGTAATATCTGAAAGAAAGGAAATACCTATGTTATAGCAAGATGCAAAGGGTAGACAAGTACTTCTTCCAGTTCTGGATGCTGGGAGGTTCATGATCTAAAAGCATGATCATGTTCTCTTGGGTTTCTCATTGTGTGCCTGGTTCTAAATCCAAAAGTGGTTGTCACCCATGCAATGGTAGGACTGTTTTATCTTTACTGGTGTTGTGGGTTGTTGGTTTTGTTGCCGTGGTTGTTTGATAGATTGGTTTTGTTTGTTGTTATTGTTGTTTGTTTTGGGGGGAATTTTATTTCTCAAGGATAACATCTCAAACCTACTATGTTATCATTATTCACAGTCTGCCACCAAGCATAGCCTCTTTCTCAAACGTGGTGCAGCTAGCCTAACAGTGTGCTGAGAATGTGCTCAGACTCTACAACAAAGCATGTAGATCAGTCAACAGACACGTCTTTATTTATGGAGACTGGAAAGTCCAAGGTTTCAGTGCTTGTAGGAGTTCCCTGCGGCCTCTTCTCTAGTCTAGAAGGTGACTGCCACCACAATGAGCTCACATGACCGGCTCAGTGCAAGTGCAACGAAGTACTAAGAGACCTAGTTTCTCCATGAACTTAATTCCACTGGCTCTGGACTCATTTAATTCAAATGACCTCACAAGTCCAGGCTCCAAATACCGACAGGTGGAGAGTTACAGCTCTGGTGTTTGAATTTTGAGAGACACGGATGTCTAGCTGTCTGACTCTCTGTAGTGTTATCTTGACACAGGTTTGGTACAGAAACAGCTATCTGGCCTCAAGTCTTCCCTGTCTCAGCATGCCATGCCCCTGAAGCTCTTCTTATTGGATGTTCTTGAACTTCATTCTTGCTGTTTATTATCATCATACCTTATGATCTGTGGATTTATCAAGAATTTCTCCTATTTTGTTTAGATACAAATTATCACAGTTTGGATTCATATAACTTACAGCGATATCAATTGGCAGTTTTAGCTGTGAATTGAAGTTCATAAGTTGAAATAAACCAGAGAAGTCTTTAACAGGTTACAATCTTCATATCATGCTGAGTTTACAAGAAAAGATTGTAATATATGTTCTTATATGTAATATAAGTTCTATAATGTGTTACATAAACTATGGATTGTCTACTTTTCTACATAAGGTATTATTTTTTAATATATACATGAGTGGCACTGTACCTTCTTATACTTTCTTTCCTACCTCTAGCACACAGGTGCATATTTACTCTGTTAATCTCCCATTTCTTCATCTCACAATTTGTTTATATCTTCCCAATATTTGTGTATTACCAGATTGCCAAAAGCAGTTGAACCATCCCCCACTGAAAATAACAGATGGTTTTAAGGTACAATAGACTTTTGCAGTCATAAAGCCTAACTGCAGTTTGCTAAATAACTGCATAATATTTACATCTTTGTAGTTTTTTGGAGATCATGAAATCTGACGTTAAAATATTCCACATGTGGTAATTTTGGTTAAAATTATATTTATAATAGCAAGCTATAAATTTAATGTAATAATTATTATCATAATATCCTAATTAAAATAATAATTTATACAATTAATATGTTAAGATAGTAATACCAGGAGCACAGGGACTCAAGAGAGAAAGGAAACGCTAGTTTCCATTTCTTCATTGGCCACTAGCCTATAAGAAGACCTTAAAGTATCATTTATTAACTCTGATTTCTGCCTGTAGCTTGGTACCGTTTTCTTCACATCTCTGGTGAGAGGACATCCAAAGGCCTAAAAAAATAAAGCCTGGATGGATGTGTACAAAGAGTTTTCAGAACTAGGAAAGCTTTTCAAGAGTGAATGATAATTTTAAAACATACACATCAGCCTTCCAAAGAACATTTGCCAGAGTGACATTTCTCAAGGTGCTACTGCATAAAGATGCAGTGTTCCTGAATTACCCAAAGGCAATCAACAAAGGAGACTGGTGAGGACAGAATGTAACCTGCCCAATTACACCACTACTCAAGATCCAAATCTGCATAAGGTGGCTCCGGGGGACAGCAGTGCCATCTGCATAAAGATATTACTTTGGTTTTCTCTTACTGTGGACATCATATGTTGTGAGCTACCTCACACAATATCTCTCTGAGAGAAGTATTGTTATGATTCTATTTCTAAAGAGCACAGGGTTTTAAATATTAACAGCTTCCCCAAGATTACATAACTATTAATTATTGAAGCTGCAATTTGGATCCAAACTAAAAATCATTTTTCCCTTAGCAAATACATAATGTTCTTTGGGTTCAGGATGGTTCTTCAAAGCTGTCACCAGGGGATGCAAAGTGACTTTCAATCCCCTTACTTCTTGGTGCCCTGACTAGCCACTGGAGAAAGAGTGCCTTCAGGCAAACAACATGGTGTTGGATGGTTAATAGAGACAGCTTTGGACCCTGGAGTAGCCTCCCATTGAGGCAGGTTAATCACCACCATTGCTATCTGCTCAGAGAAGAAATGTATCATTCCTGAAATGTGGCTCTCTGAGCCCCAAACACTTCTGCTCCTAGAACATTCAGATGAGAAAAGCTTGACAAGTTGTACAATGTGAAGAAGGGAGAAACTCCAGCCTGTCATGTTAAGATGCATGGAAATGTCATTAGAAGCCACTAGCCTTTTCACACCATATCCACATTACAGTATTCTTTCGACATTTGTCAACTGGACAACGTTACTAGTGCAAAAACATCCCTCATGATTGCAGAGAAATTCCTTTCCATTACTTCATATCGTCTGTATGGAAAACCTGGAAGCTAGGGAGGGTAGTTATTAGTACCTTCACTTTACAGGCAGAAAAGCCAAACACAAAGGGACCAATTAATTTGTGCAACTGTCTTGTATCACCAAAAGCAACTAGGGGACCTTAAGCTAGAATCCTGGCTCTGTGATGCACATGCTAATGGCTGAACACAACCAGAAGGAACCTGGAACCTTCAGCTATGCACAGAGAACAGCACTCCCACTGTGGACTCAGCATCATTCCTCAGTAACACTTGTTCATCTATGGAAAGAATTCACGTTCCTTTTGAGGGATCCCTGTTTTAAACTCACAATGAGCAAAAGGAACAAAAATAGCCAATTTCCTAATTCATCTCAGGCGGGCTTCCTAGTGAGCCTCAATAGAAGAGGCAAGCTGATTGGTAGGTTCTATACATTCTACTTTGCTTATGCTTATTACATGTATTACAGTATGATGGAAGTCTGCTCTGGAGATTTTTTTTCTCAAAATTTTCAAGCTTATTACCATAAGATTCCTAAGTTCCGTGGGGCTAGAGAAATGGCTTAGAGGTTAAGAGCACTGACTGCTCTTCCAGAGGTCTTGAGTTCAACTCCCAACATCCACATGGTGGCTCACAACAACCCGTAATGAGATCTGATGCCTGTCCTCTTCTGGTGTGTCTGAAGACAGCTACGGTGTACTCCTCTACATAAAATAAATAAATAAATATTAAAAAAAAAAACGATTCCCAAGTTCCAGGCTTAGATCAGTTCCAGAGAGCTAGTAATTCTCTTGCCTGAGCTGTTATCAGAAGCCCCTGATACCTGATAGAGGTAGTTTCCAAGAAAATCTATTCATGTTCACTGTTGGTCATCCCACTGGCCCTCTCTAGGTTGTACTTCTGATAGTCCATCAAGGACACGAAGGTGTGCGTTTTAGTAAACACATTCAAATCCTGTATCATCAGAAGACAATCAGAATGAAGTTTCTTTGTTAGTTCATTTGTAAGTTTTAGAAAAGTGAGTTTGTTGAGCTCTTCAAAAATTTTATTTTCTAAATTGCTATAATACATATCAATTTTATAAAATAGAATACCCAAATGAGCTAGGTGGCAAAGTCAACAGGTCTGTCTTTCTTTCTCAATCTTGGTTACTAGGATGACAATATCCCCGTAAGCAACCATAGGCTTGCTCTCACTATGCTCATCAAAATAGTCAAGTCACTGGGATGTGCCTATGGTTGCGGAGAAGGACATCGAGGGCTCTCTGGAGATCGTCTGAGACACCAGGTATTCCGAGAGAATGTAAGAGAATTAAAGTAGATTCCATTTCCTCTTTTTGTTCTCTCTCTCTCTCCCTCTCTCGTTCCTCTTTCTAAATGAGGAACAAGTCCTTTGACAATGAGGGTCAATGTTTCCTGAAAATAGTGTATTTAGAAGGCGATTAATACTGTCTTGGGGCAAGAGGATGCCCTCAAGACATCTAAAACTGAGGCTTAGGAAAACCTGTCTGGCTCCTGCCTCCTGCAGACCATTTGGGAAAAGGGTGCAGAATCATTTAGTAAACATCCAATGACATATACAGTTGCTCCTTTGATCAGCTGGGTAACATTGAAGAATTTTATATTAGAGGAACAGGTCAAAACCATTGCTGTTCTTACTTAGAAATGGAAAGTGGCCCTTATTGGGACAAAAGAGGACTGTAAAAGTAGCCAGGCATCTGGCTGCTTTGCTTGAGAATGACCCTCAACTTCTGTGTGTTTGAGATCATGTTCCTTTGAGCTGTATGAAACTTGAAACTCTGCACATGGGCTCGCCACTGTTTTGAGTAACATAAAGTAGTTTGTTACGGCTTGATTTCAATTGCATCTGTCCACTGTTACCTTTCCTTCTGACGTGAGCAACAATCCATCTCTAACAGTCCTGGTCTGGGATACTTACCTCAATTCTAAATTGGAATTGAAATGATAAGAAAATAGTCTTTTAAAAGTTAATACAAACTTGAAGCCAAATATCCTTGGCACTCCTTGGCAGAGTTTGAGGATCATGTCAAAATCAGATGCCAGCCCATTTTCTCTGGTGCGGGTTTTGTCATGAAATGTTCATACAGTATTAGCATGCTAGCTTTCTTGCTTAATGTATCATCTACCATCCATCAATTTATATTTCTTTTATATTCAATTATGTTATAGTATTTTGGTTTATTGTATGGATATGGGAGCTATATTCATAATAGTTAACATTTAAATTCCCCAACTCAGACATTTTGACCAAGATCTAGATTTTTGAGACGATATTTTTAAAAAATTAATAAACAACAATTAGGCAATAAAAGCTTCCATCATATCAATCATTACAGATACACATTTTTAATTTTGTTACAAGATAAATAAAAACTGCCAAGGCTAACAAAAACACATTACTCCTCTATAACTAATTTCATGGACTTCAGATTAAAATATAAAAAGAGGCATCTTTCTGGAGGTGTAAATTGGCTTTGAGAACTGTATTCTGCTTTTCTGAATTTACAGAAAGCAGGACCCATTGGGTCAGAAGGGAAGTTGCTATTATTGCATGGCCAAGAATATTTTATGTTTCTGTGAGACTGTTCACTCATGTTTTTGCTTACATTTTCAGTCTGGTACCTTGGCCAATTGCTTTCCAATCATCTAGGATGCTTCTGCACTCATTATAGAGATTATGTGCACAAGTTTGAGAAGCTTCCCCAGGAAAATGTCTAGGTTAAGAACTACTTATTTTTTGAGTTTCTGCATCATGGAATTTCCCCAATGCAGTCTTACTTGAAAAGTTAAGAATATGTCTTACATTAGACCAGACCATCAGGTTTTGTGTGTGTGTGTGTGTGTGTGTGTGTGTGTGTGTGTGTGTGTTTGAAAAAGAATATTATTGAAGTTATATTCATAAATGCCAAATAGTTCTAACACAAAGTCCTATAATTCTTAATTCTATTAATTTGTTAATACTCCAAAATTATCGAAAAGAAATTAGTTAATACTTTTATATTTCTTGAAAATATAAAAAGTATCTAAGGTTCTAACATGTAATCCCTTAGTACTTTTGGGGTTATTAATCTAGAAGTTTATGAGTAGTCCCAAATTATTGAAAATAAATTAATAAATGTTTTTTATTTTTGAAAAAAAAGGATGTTTACTCATAATAAGAATTTTAAAGGTTTGAAAAATCTTAAACTTGATTAAATTTCCCATTGAACTCTTATCAGAATTGTAGTCCTGCAGCCTCCAAAGCAGAGATATGAAACTATACATTTACAGTATGATTTATAGAGAGCCTGAAGTAATTTGTACTTCAGAGGTTTAGCTTTTATTCTCTTTATTAATATTACAATGAAGATCTTTACAAATTACATATGGAATGACAGTTAAATCAGTGTAGATTACATTGTTATTATGTGCTTTGTAAATGTCATCTTACCAGAAAGCAGAATCTATTTTATAAAGGGGGAGGATGACCTTGATTGAGATAGGGTAACTAAAAAGTTCTCTGAAATACAAATACCTGACTTCAGCTTTTCTAAGCCATGAGTAAAGGTAGAATGAAAAACCATCTCCCCATGACACAGATGGAGAGATTACAGCAAGACCATACTAAAAACCTTACACGGTGAATTCCAAGCTTCATCGTTTTATATTATTTGTTTTTTCCTTTTAAATATCCAAGTGCTTTTCCTGGGTCATGACCACATCAAATAGTAACACAATATAAGTTTTTTTTTCTGGATTGCTAGTTAAAACTCCTCAATAGATTCCAGTTGTCAGGGAAAGTCTCCCAGCTGTGGCTTCAATGCCTATACCAGATTGCA
The DNA here is from genome assembly GCF_008632895.1 of Mastomys coucha. Taxonomy (NCBI): domain Eukaryota; kingdom Metazoa; phylum Chordata; class Mammalia; order Rodentia; family Muridae; genus Mastomys; species Mastomys coucha. The sequence goes on from NW_022196896.1 coordinate 92,726,140, forward strand.
AAGTTTTTCATCCTCATAGTGGTCTCCCCCAGTTGTATCCCCTCATTTGGTCCTTTAGCCCTTTCCTTCAGCCCAGACACTTCTTCCATTACCCCATTCCATCCCATCCTCAGGACCTTTCACGTGTCTCTTTTGTTCATATAGTCTTCTTCAAGATACCAGTCGATCTCTAGTGTTGGGCATCTCAACGCCTTGTTTGGAGTAGATGGTATCTAAGTATAGTTTCTCAAGATCATCAGTGTCTAAAGTGTTAATGAGAGTATTTCATAGGAGAACTAACTACACCTTAGTAGGCAAGACCCTGGCTTCTGGTATTGACTCTACTGCAGAACTTACAGTATCACCTTGGCAAAAACCCTTGACTTCTTTCTGCCTCAGTTTTTTTCAGGTGTAAGGAAAGGGCAATTGGCAAATAGTAGTCAGAACTGTACCTTTTCATGTATGAATGTGTGTTCCACAGCAAAGCACCGTTCAAATGAGACTTATACTTTAATAGTAGGAGAAGGCTAACAGCCTTCTTGTGACCCCATGAAACAATTCTGTCTAAAACTTCTGTCAGTGATTGTCACTTTGTTGCTTCTGATGGTGGGAATTATTCCCTGTTATTTTGTAAGGTGACAAAACTGTTTAGCACACCATAGAAAATGTACTGTTATTTTGAGCAAAAGGATTGTGTCATGAGACCAAATTTTATTTAAACACCATACTTTCTTTCATGTTCAAATATAGACAGATAATAAATGAATATAATATTTTCTGCCTCTTACATGTTCCAAGAACGTTTTCCTTCTTGGCCATAGAAGAGGTCACTGTACCGTGGAGGCTATAAATCAGTTGCTAGAGTACTTGCCTAGCATCCATAAAGCCCTGAGAATAATACACAGTAGCGCATTAGCAAGGTGTGATTACAGATGTGCACATCTGTAATCCTAACATCCTGGAGACAGAGGCAGGAGGATTAGAAGTTCAAGGTCATCCTCAGCTATTTAAGCAGTCCAGGGCCAGCCTAGGTAACTTGAGACTCTACCTCAAAAAAAATTAATGAATAATTAATTAATCAAAAACAATGCAAGCATCCACTGGATTTCCACTCAATTACTCTCTTGCCTGCACTTTCTCCATTAAATCTATTCAACTTCACAGTGTCTGTACCTGAGAGTGACATGCTTCTTCCAGTCGCACAAAGAGTGGACCATGGATTCTTTGACCTACTTCAATTTTTACTTCTCGAGTTATTTTCATCAGATCATAAAATCTTGACCTTGGTGAAAAGACTGAGTTTTCTGGGATCAGCACTGAATGTTAGCTTTGAGTCCACCCACCCCCACCCCTGTGCCCTCAGGGGTGGTCTTTTTGAATACAAGCTCCTTCAGGTGGCCCAGTCTGTTCCTGCCCACTTCTTAATCAAACAACCAACCAACAGGGCCTAGCATGGGGAGGATCCTGCAACAGTAAGAGGGAGTGGGGGAAGTCTGCCTCCTGGGTCTTTTGTCTCAGATTAACGTTATTGGTGTCTGGAGCTTAAACTGGTGCCTGTGACTTTTTCACTCCTCTCCCTTCATTGCAGGCCCAGAACTGCCTCACTAAGCTGTACAAGCTAGATAAGATACAGTTCCGACAAACCATGAGGGACTATGTGAACAAGGACTCTCTCAATAATGTAGTGGACTTCTTGCATGCTTTGCTAGGATTTTGTATGGAGCCGGTCACTGACAGTAAGTAAAGCCACCCCTGAGTCGGAGGAGCAGTGTGATGAAGCAGGCAGTCTTTTCCCTGGCCTACTCCACGTCTGGGGCTAGAACTTCGACAAGAAAGAGACTCCTGTGTGCCTGCACACCCGTGTGCATGTACGGGTGTGGGGCTATGTGTAATAAGGAATAAAACTAAGAGGTGTTTGTAGATTACCATGTGACACATGATGTCCTCAAAGGTAAAGGACGTCACTGAACAGGACTTTGGTAGTTCTCTCTGTCCCCTGGCCTGTGAATGACAATGGAGACAGAAATCAAAAGGCTAGGAAATCTATTTACTAGTTCAATAAGTATGAAATGACTCCCTGCAATATGGCACTTGTAGTGCTTGGCATTTTCTACATAATAAACTAGGAAAGAAAATGTAATTAGCATAAACATTGTAGCGACATAATTGACACACATACCTAGAGATTTAATTTATTTAAACTAGGCAGACATACAGATGAGTAACTTGTTTACAGTTCCATGGCTTCAAAACAGTATGCAGGCCCAACCTACAGGCCTAGAAACTAGAAAGTGCCAGTCACATTTGTACAAAATGAACACCTTTGAGACCTTCTAAATGCTGATTGCAGTAAGGAACTTGAAGCCATGTTGTTTCAAATGCATACTATGAATAGAGCTTTGAAGGCAACAACTTCTTATTATAGATTTAAGGCTCATAAGACACATGAATGAAGTTGACTCATTTATAGTAAAAAAAAATTTTCATGTGTTTAGAAGCAGTTTTTTTTTTATTACATCCTATTCTTTATTATCTGGTTATCATAGTAGGAGAAAATATTGCTTCCTTGGAGGACCCCTGGAATAACATATCCTATCATAACTAGTTTACACTAACCTCGATAAATTTGAAAATAACGAATTGCAGATTGTAGTTGAGATCTGTGAAAGAAAATCCAGTTTAAAAAATAAATGTCTCTCCTCTCATTCTCTTCCCCTCTTGTTATCCCTCTCCCTCCCTGCCTCTCTTCTTCTCCCTCTCTCCCTTTCTCTTAAATCTATTTTGGATAAGAGGTCAAAGCATAGATTCCAATATTGCTTTCAGTATTACAAATCTGGAGATAAATCCTTATCACTTGACACAGACAGTGAAAGGTTGCTAATCGAGCATGATGTGTTCCTCCTAGAATCCTGACATGTGACGTGAGTCAGTGAATCAAACAGATAGCCCTTTCCCATCAATCTGGGAGCTGTACGTATGCTTCCCATGATCCACAGCTGGCTTACAGGTCATAAGGATTTCTCTTGCAAAGCCACAGGATGTGTATGTGTCTGCTGAAGACCTGTGGATATGTGTTTTTTTTTTTTTTAAAGGCTATAAAATGTCATTGGCGGGTCACAGTCTTTGGTCTCCAGCATTTTTCATTCTCTGTGTTAAGGAAATTGCTCTGAAGGAGACTGGCAGTGTTTCCTCTTCATATGTGCCCAGAGCTTCTGGGAACAAATGTTATCAGGACTCTGTTTCCTCCAGGCCTACTGGAATCTTTCTTCAAGGGCACCACCATTATTCCCTTACTGCCCATCTCATGTGGTTGGCCAATCACATGCCCCTTCTAACACATCAGATAGTTTCTGCTACAAAGCCAGAGTTCCTCGCCAAAGAAGCTCAAGTCAAATTATTTTTTATCAATGGAGAAACCAATGAGTTGATATCTCTCTCTCTCTCTCTCTCTCTCTCTCTCTCTCTCTCTCTC
>NW_022196896.1:92729684-92735675 GCF_008632895.1 Mastomys coucha
CACATTCTCCCACCCTCCCTCCCTTACTTCCACCCTTCCTTATTTAATAGATGCCTTTTCCTTTCTAAGATTAATTAACGGAAATGTTCCTCTGCAAAGAGCATGTCAAAACAAAGACTGAAGTAGATGGATTGCTTTTCTAGTTTGCACAGGGATTTCTACACTGCAGCTATCTTTAATCACAGGAGTCTATACTTTTGAGAGACCTTCACGATGTCCTAGCTGCCAGACACTTGATCCCTTACATCTTTCAGCCATGTAGCTTATGGCCTCTTAACGCATGTCTTTGTATTCCAGACAAAGCTGGATTTGGAAATAACTTCACCACAGTGGACAACAAGTCCACAGCCCAAAATGTGGAAGGCATTATCGTCGGTGCCATGTTCAAGTCTCTCATCACACGCTGTGCCTCAACCACACATGAACTCCATAGCCCTGAGAATCTGGTGAGAGCATTTCCCTTCCTCACAGGAGCTTTCAGCCTAGGGTCTGAGAGGAGCTCTCACACTGAGACCTGGAAGAAGAGAAACTGAAGTCTTAAAGTTACAATATCCTCAATGTCACCCCTAACACACCATGGAGCCATAATCGACCATCCTACAGATTAACTTGACTTGCTGCTGCTGCTGCTGCTGCTCTTCCTCTTCCTCCTCCTCCTCCTCCTCCTCCTTCTCCTCCTCCTCCTCCTCCTCCTCCTCACAAACTTTGTAGAGATTGGTGAAAGTTTACAAGGTATTTTGAGCCTTTCAGAAAGAAAATGCTAAAACACAGCTGATTGGTTCATGAAATAAAAATGGATGGTACTCTAAGCATTATTTGAAACTTTATTTGCTTCTAAGAATTCATGCAAATGTGCTATTGAAATTTCTTTCATTGAATATTATAATCTTCATCTGTCTTTCATAAAATCATGTACTAATTAGTCAAATAAATTTGATGGTAATATGGGGAGAAAACTAGGTTATGAAGGAGAAGAGGATGTCTTGAAATATGCAGTGTAGACTATAGATGACAAATTTAGCACAGATAGGTGAGTTCAGGTCTCTTTGATAACCAAAAGATCATTCCTCCTCTGTCTGTTAGTTACTCTGATTTCTATGTAGATATGTGCCCATTAACACATATGGAGCTATCTGCTGTTTTACTAAAAGGAGGATATTATTTTATATTATTCTAAACTGTGAAGCAGCTCATTTCAGATAAACATAACTTTCACAAATCAAACAGAATTTATTTCTACTGATGGGCAAAGACAATTAAGCAATGTTCTTAGACCTTGAGTGAACACAGACACTATTCATGCATTCACTTTTAAAGTTGATCATAATACATGTGACTTCTTACAAACCTTTATGTACAACTTCATACACAGGAAAACTATTATATTCTTTAAAAATCCATAAGCTTACCTTTGAACTTTTACTTCATCAGAATAACTAGAGGTCAAATTAAAGGATGGTCCTAGCCATCTGTGGGTAGCTGTTATTTCCCATAGTGCTCTTCGGCTGAGGTGTAGGCCTCTTCATCCCCTGGTGAGAGCAGAAACTTTGCTTTTAGTTGGCTTTCTCTTCTGTGGATGAGCAAATGCAGAGGAGACCAAAAGGCTCAGAGCTCTGCTCCCCACAGGCCAAAATGGATGTTATCTCTCTGTCATCTTCAAGGGACCCCCCCTGCCCCCCACTTCTGCCTTCCTGAAGATCCTGGGCATACTTGTCCCATGGTCTGGATGTTTGAAAAACAAAGGTATCAATGTCATTTCTTTTAAGTTTCTGAATTCTGTTTTTACCACAAAGGCAAAGAAAAGAGTAACTACCCTTTTGAAGAAGAGAAGCAGAGATATAAGAGCTGAGAGCAAATCTTAGTATCTCAATTAATAGTATGCATAAATTTTTAAATGTCACAAATATACAGCTATTAGAGCCCCTCTAAACAGTATTAAGTTCATGGTCACATTCACACTCAACTTGGCTACAATATACATTTTGTTGACTAAAAATATCCAGGAAAATCTATCATCCCTTGAACAATCAGGCTTTGGTAGAAGCATCTAAATGAATTACTTAACATTTTACCATAATAATCCAGACCATTTAGAGAAGCTGATAAGAGGATGAAATCGCCATTGATTTTTATAAGTGGAATCTTTGGAGCAGTTGGGTTACAAAGATTGACAACATGAATGGATTAGTGTTTTTATAGATAAATTCTGGCAACCATTTTTTTCCAGGTTAAAAAAAAAGTTCTCTTCTCTTCAGAAGTCACAATTAAAAGAAAAAATATGAAAATCAACTGTTTAAGAGTGTAGACTGATGTCTTACTAATGGTATGGCTGACTCTCTGAATTTGAAACTGTGCTAGTCATTCTCCTCTGTATTGGATATGAAGGGTGGCATTCTCCCATAGGAGCGATGAGAACAAACACCATCTTTTCATGGCTTCGATGTTCACCAAAACCCAATTAGCTTCTCTCCTTGGGAAAACTAATGAGGCAACTACCTTTTCCTGACTCCAAACCTCTTCTTGTCTTCAAACAGGGACTGTATTGTGATATCCGCCAGCTGGTCCAGTTTATCAAAGAAGCTCATGGGAATGTCTTCAGGAGAGTGGCTCTTAGCGCTCTGCTTGACAGTGCTGAAAAGTTAGCACCAGGCAAGAAGGTGGAGGAGAATGGACAGGAGTCTAAGCCTGCAGGTGGTAAAAGGTTGGAAGCTTGAGTTCTCTGAATATTAGTCTTTGCTAACTGTCCGAAAAATGTTACCCTTTATACTGTGTGTGACCAGATATACTGCATAGTCAGGGAAGCGGTGGTAAAGCTATCTTGTACAACTGGTATTCCCAATGTAGTTCAACTAAAGCTTTAAAATAAATGATCTTTATAGGTGGGATCTTTGGTGCAGTTGGGTTACAAAGATTGCCAACATGAATGGATTAGTGTTTTTATAGACAAGGTTTAAAAGAAACCCCTAAACTAAAAAGTTTATTTAATTCGATTGCCTCTGTTTGCAATAGCAAAATATTGGTAAGAAATAAAATCATGAGTCCAACAGCAAGCTATAAATTCTATATGGCTTGAGCTCATGGTGAGAAAGAATTAGCAACAGCAGGTGATTTTGCGTTGTGGAGCATATGAAAGACCAAACATTGGTATCCTCCTGTGGTGACCAGTGGAATGTGCCATTTGTATAGGTCAGAGGCAGGAAGCATTGCAGATAAAGGCCAGGGATCTTCAGCACCCGAGGAATGTCGAAGCTTCATGTCTGGTCGCCCCTCGCAGACCCCAGAACAGTAAGTAGAATAGAGTTTTATCTCCAGTGTGGCGAACTGGGCACTTCACACTGAAAGAAAGTTTATTTTCTAAACGATGCTTGGGTTTTTGTTTATTTGTTTGTTTCAATATTTAGCTTTGTAATGGTTTGCTTTCAATTCATTGAAACATTGCTCTCCGCCCTTACAGTTCTATTCCCAATACCACTGGTTGTTCCAGGTGAGAACAAATAGCACCTTCGTCCATACAGAAAGGATCTCTGATTGTATTTTTCATCTTTCCTTTCCAGTACCTCTGCATCTCACACATAATGCAACCTATAAACTTGAAAAGTGATGTGTATGTGAGGTGTCATGTATTTTATTGTTTAAAAATCACAAGTTTAAAATGGATAAATGGTTCCCAATATAATCAATGAACCTTTTCTAAAAGAGAAAAAAAAAACCCATCAGGGTAGATTTCAAAAATGCTGAATTTTAGCTAAAAGGTAGGTTCTAGCCTACAGCACTCTGGCCTTAGATAAGTCCAATGTCTCCTGTACAGTTGGTGTCACTGATGCAGTTTAACTAAAGCTGTAAAATAAATTATTTTTTATACGTGAAATCTTTTGAGCAATTGGGTTATAAAGATTGTCAACATGGATGGATTAGTGTTTATATGGACTATCACAGATACAGTTTATCTCTGGTTTTCATACTTAAAAAATTCAAGAGCATCTTCAAATTAGTGCCTGCTAAAGTCATGCGGATTGCTACAGACATGACACTGTGCAGGCCCACATGAGGCTCATGCTATTCATTCTTCTTTGGAGAGCTATAGTGATCTATGTTTCAAACATTCATCATTTGTAGGTATGCAATTTTGCTTCCCAAGGCCTTGTTCAATATTAAATTGATGTTTTAGCAATTCTGTAGGTAATAGGGCATCCTTCCTTTATAACTATGTAAATTAAAGGTGAGAAGCCAGCATCTATCAAACATAGGACTAAATAAATAGACTCTTCAAAACCACAAATGCCTACACAGTTCTTATGTGCTCCAGAATCTTAGCTCTTCTGCCTTTTAATAGAATAATAAGGATAAAAACAGGTCAATGGGCCCTGTAACCACATGTTATCTTCTTAAATCCTAGTACCAAGAGGTACTAGGATTTTCACTCATTGTAGAAAATTAATGCATATATTTCAAGGCTAAATGACTGATGTACAATCAAGGAATGAATGATACACAATAATTAAAAGATGGAGCTGTCAGACTATCACCAAGCTTTAATGTTAACATCTTTACTCAAAATTAAGCCTTAGTTTTTCCTTTAAGGAAACTCTCAGAGCCATGGCAAGAATCCAAACTTAGCTCTAAAGGGGGCAAATCAATGACTAAAACAAGTTTCATGCTCAAATAATGAGAAGGCTCATTAAAAGCCATTAGAAGGATGCAGGGTGGTGGTGGCGTTCACTTTTGATACCAGTAAGGAGGCAGAGGCAAGCAGATCTCTGAGTTTGAGGCCAGCCTGGTCTACAGACTGAGTTCCAGGACAGATAGGGCTACACAAAGAAACCTTGTCTCGGGAGTTTTGTTTTGTTTTTTGTTTTTGTTTTGTTTTGTTCTGTTTTTTTTTTGAACTCCAAATACTCTCTTCAGTGTTTTGTAGACAAACTGATTTCCTCCACATTTGTCATATGTCTGTGTTAATATGCCTTGCCATTAACATTTCTGCTTGGAATAGTGCCATGAATCATCAAATATGGAATTGTTCATCACTTAAGTATGCCCAGAAAATAAGTACCCTAAGCATCCTTTGTTTAGCCTAGAGAAAGGTGAGAGTCTTTTTGATGGTCATAGCTCTTCCTTTACCCTTCTTTCTCTGTCTCTCCTGCCCTTTGTACCACTCCTTGTTGACGATGTGGTAGTTACTTAGGAAGTGTTATAAATGACAGCTTCCCGGAATATCTCCCCTCTTCATCCATGCCCTTTCACAGGCTCTCACCATGGTACCTCTCCTTCCTCCGAGGTATGAGGAGCATGACATACTGTGTTGCCCTTCTAAGGCAACTAGTTGATTCTAGAAATCCAGTTTAAGCATATAGTTCTTCATAAGCAAAATAACAGTTTAGAATAGTGGTCCTCAACCTGTGGATCACCTTTCGTGGGGTCATATATCTGATACACTAAATACATTGCAATTCCTAAAAGTAGCAAAAAGTACTTATGAAGTAGCAATGAAATAATTTTTGGTAGGGGTCAATCACAACATGAGGAACTGTATGCATGAGGTAATAGCATTAGGATGGTTGCAAACCAATGGTTTAAAAGAAGAGCTCATAGGAACCCACAGAGACTGAAGCAACAATCAGAGAGCCTGAATGGGTCTGACCTAGGTCCTCTGTATATATGGTATGGACGTGTAGCTTAGTGTGTTTGTGGGACTCCTCTTAGCAAGAGTGGGGACTGCCTTTGACTCTATTACCTTCTCTTGGGACGCTTTTCCTTCTACCATGTTGCCCCATCTAGCCCTGACATGAGGGTATGTTTCTGGTCTTATTGTAACTTGTTATGCCATGTTTGGTTGATATCCCTGGCAGAGAGATACAGAAGGGAAATAGATGAGAAGTGGAACCAGGGGAGAGAGGAGGTGAGGAGAAGGGAATGAGGGGAGAGGAGGTGAGAGGAGAGGAGAGGAGGTGAGAGGAGAGGAGAGGAGGTGAGAGGAGAGGAGGGGAGGGGAGG
>NW_022196896.1:92735782-92745911 GCF_008632895.1 Mastomys coucha
GAGGAGAGGAGAGGAGAGGAGAGGAGAGGAGAGGAGAGGAGAGGAGGGAAACTGTGGTAGGGATGTAATATATGAGAGAAGAAAAAATAAGTACATTATTTTCTTAAAAAAAGAAGAGCTTAAAATATTTATTACTTTGATGACATTTGAGAGATAAAACATGAATATTCTTATCTATTGATTATATTATGTAATAGCATAATATAATCAAATATTGGATCAATTCAGGACTTTAAAGTCTATAAGTAAAAGTTACACAATAACACATAGATAAGAGTCATTACATAGCTAGAACATCTTCTAGCACAGTTTTTTCCCATACTGCAAGAGGAATACATACTGTTCAAGATGGCAAATATGGAAAACGAGAAGACTATATGAGGGAAGCTGAAAAATCAAAATACTCCTGCTAAAGATAACCTCTGCAAACCTTTTATGGTTTATGCTATACCATTTTTGAACATGTAGTGATCACATGTGTGACTTTTAAAGATTATTACAATGTGTCATAAATAGTGCCTAAGTCAACCTTCTTCTGAAATAGAATTTTTTTCTAACTAAATCACTTTTAGTTTGAGAGTAACAGAACACAGACAAGCTAAAGGCTTTGAATTTGGACTCTAATAGCAATGGCTTCTCACAGTCATGTTAAAACCTGACTTATACTAGGAAGGAATTTAGTCAATAAAGCTGTCCCGGGAGAATTGTGTTTTATAAGTGAAGGCAACATTGTGCTTTTGGAGACAATGATGCAAACAGTCAAGAGCCCATCACCATATGGAAGTCCCATAATATATTCAGCTGTCTTCCCAGACTTAGACATTAAAATTATATCCACTGTTCAACACTGGCCCCTCATATATTTTCAGTCTTAAGATACAGCCTCATCTACCCATCTTTTCAGAAGATGGAATGGAATGGAATTTCTCAGTATAGGAGGTTGATATGGATTTTCAGAAATGTATCTTGTTGCATAGAACATAAATGTTCCATAAATACCAAAATATTTTATCTCTCCAATGGTAGTACAGTGGGGCACTGCTTTCTCCTTCTAACCAACGTAGTTTCTACTAATTTAGTGAGTGAAAAATGGAACTTTTAGCTGAGTATCATTATCATCAGCATCAGCATCATCATCATCATCATCATCATCATCATTTTAAATCCTGTATATATTAGTGACTTTTTCTCATTGAAAATCTTCTTTCTGGTTTTCTGGCATTTCTTTTTACTTTTAAACTTGTCAACTTTCTTCAACTTAATTGGCTGATAGGATGATATATTCCCTGAACATGGTGAGGAAATTTCAGTCTCTCATTTATGAATTCATGTAAATAATTTTGAGAGTTTATTGGGTGTCAAATATGATCATGTATTTCAGGAGAGGTGGGACATTTCACAAGAACCAGGAGCATTTTAGAAACTTAAATGTTTACTTGCATTTTAAGTGCTTCTGCTATTATCACTCATATTGCCGGTGGACATCTACAATAATATTTAGTCACTTTTTAAAAATTAAAGTTGAAAAAATGACTACCTCCACGTGACTGGTGAGACAGGGCTATTTCCAGGAAAAGCACAGAGCCAGCCACCTGGGTCTCCCTCTTCCCACTCTGACTCCCACCCTTATGGTACCCATCCCCTCAAAGGTTATTCTGTACCATTTGCCTAAATACAATAGCTGGGAGTTGAGAGTACACTGAGCTGCCCGATGTTCTTGACCCTAGACTCTTACTCTCTGTAGTGATGAACCAATGCAAGGGGGCAACCTGGGACGGAAAGATTTCTGGCGCAAGATGTTCAAATCCCAAAGCGCAGCAAGCGACACCAGCAGCCAGTCTGAGCAGGACACCTCAGAGTGTACCACGGCCCACTCAGGGAACACCTCTGACCGGCGTGCCCGCTCACGATCCCGCAGAATCTCCCTGCGAAAGAAGTTGAAACTCCCCATAGGTAAAAGTATGTCTGTATTTACTTATGGATTCTCTTATTATCATGTCATCAAATCAATGAGTGGTTGAGACAGAACGTGCCATGGGAGGGGGCTGGGAAGAGAAGCATCCAGGCTAGGAGATCTACGTGACTGCTTCATGCTTCTCTTAGTTCCTTTATGGTGCTGCTAACGCTGATAGTGCCCAAAAGTACAAAAGTACACAAACTAGTACAGTACACAAAAGTACAGTTGCAAACTAGAATGAAACCTGACCCATTCAAAGGGATGGGGAGAACAGATATTAAAATCTGCTAAATACATAAAAGGAAAAAAAAAAAAAGGAAAGCAGTCCAAGGATGATGTGCAAAGATACCAGACTTAGGGGGAACTGAAAAGAACCAGTTCAGTGGGGAAATGGCTAACTCAGTGAGGCAGAACAGCAAGCCAGACTGTAAACAAGTCAGGGCGGCCATTTCCCATGGCTCTTGTTTACCAGCCTGTCAGGTAGAGCAGAAAAATGCACTTTATGAAACATTGCCTTGGAGAAATGTTACTCAACTTAGAGAATCAGACTGAAAGCTGGCCAGTGACCTAGGCATAAACAAATGAACCTTTAGATTGTTTATTATGCAGAAACAGAGAAACGGACAGATTTCAGAACTGTTTAGGAGATAAAATGCATAGGTTTTCAAGAGAGATAGGAAACTTGTCTAGCATAGGTAGATGGATCATGGTTTCCTGCAGCAGAGAGAACCAGGTCTATTTGTCCTGCACTTATGTGCTAATGTAATTTTATAATTCAACACTAAACATCTTGATGCAAAACACATACTGAAAACAACTTGTTTTTACTTCTATTTATATCAGAGCCATGTAACTTTTACTGCTGGTTCAGGACATGCTGGCATTTCTGTTTCATTCATTTAAGAGCAAATGCTCAACTTTTCAAAATATCATTAACTAGGAAATTGGCTGAAGCGATCCTCCCTCTCTGGCCTGGCAGATGGTGTAGAGGACCTCCTGGACATTAGCTCTGTGGATCGCCTGTCTTTCATCAGACAAAGCTCCAAGGTAAACAGGACATTGCTCATTAAGTGAACATTGCGGTCACTGATTAAAAACTATTGCGATTGAGGAACGGTGAGCACATAAGAAGGGTTAAAGAAGCTTTGGAGTTGAATAAGTTCAGAAATTAGACAAGCAATGGAAACTAAAATGTTTAAGTGATGAACCATGATACAGATGAGAACAATGGAAGACACAGTAAATATCTTTAGCTTCAACTCTATCTACATGTGAAGGATGTAGCAGGTGACAGAAATTAAAGAAACAGAATTGGAATTCTAAGTACTTTCTTTTTTGTGTGAAAATATCAGACACTTACTGGAGTCTATCTGTGTCCTCACTTCCTTTCTATGCTGTCATTTACATTGTATTGAGTTGACCTAAAGTCAAGATCATGAGGAAATGTCACTGCTTTAAAAGAGACATAGAGCCAGTCCATGGTGCCTTGGGGACCTTAGTGGCAAAGTCCTACATTCAGGCCCAACTTGGGTTATACATTGAGGTTAGCCTGACTAGCCTGGGCAATTTAAGGAGGTTCTGATTCAATATAGCAAGTTAACTAGAAGCCTAAGGATGTAGCTCAGTAACAATGTACTTCCTAGCCCATGTTAGCTCCTACATTCAATTGTAAGGGAGTAAAGGAAGAGGAAGAGGGAGGGAAGGAGGAAGGGAAGAAGGGTGAGAGGGAGGGCGAATATTTATTATGCTATAAATTGATTTGTAAGTTTAATATAGTCTACTCACTTTTTTCCTCTTTGGTCTGATTTTCAACTGTGGTTGTGTTCACTAAGGATGAATGTGGCTGTCCATTTGGACGTGATCAGAGTAAACACCTCACATGTCTGTGTTTTTGACTAGATTATTTTCACATTCTGCTTCTGATCTCTTCCCTGGTATTCCTTGCACCTGCAGTTATAATGACATCTTTTTTGGGCCATGGGGATGTGTTACATGACTTGAGGTGTAAGCCAGAAGGACAAAGTCACTTTCACATTCTAAACAAGTTATTTTTTAAAACAAGGGCTAGCATAACACAATGTGATTGACAGTTGAGTAGCTGATCGCTTTTCTTTCTCCTCAGGTCAAGTTCACCAGTGCTGTTAAGCTCTCGGAAGGTGGACCAGGGAGTGGGATGGAGAATGGACGAGAAGAGGAGGAGAATTTCTTCAAGCGTCTTGGTAAACATCAATAGCCTAAGGATCCCATTGACCTTTTCTTCCTTCAATTACTTAAACTAACTGGTCCATTTCTTGTTTCTGAAAATGTCTGTTTTAAAAAAAAATGGTACTTTTCTATTTGTATTGTTTTTCCCATTATCATTTAAATGTGTCTTTCAGTACTATCTATAGCCTCTTTATTAGCAGTTTGGTTGAAAAGACATTTACAGAAACCTTACTGTGATTCTCACCCCCTGGTGGGTACTGAGTGTGTAGGGAATCAGGCACAGTCTTTTCTTGTTAGAATCTGTGAGTCACAGGGCCTCCTAGCCACCCACCAGTTCAGCTTCAGAGTTCTGTTCAAAGCATGGCTGACAGGTGGCCACCCTCCCTCTGCTGAGGGGGAGTGTGCAAGTTTGCAAAGAAATTTGTTCCAGGACCAGGCAGCTTTAATTGTTAGCAAATCTTTCCTTGTAATCTGAAAATACATTTGCCCATAAACTTGATGGTTTGTCCTAGTGATAACATCTATAGCCACACGTACACAGCTACACATAGGGCCATAACCCCTCTTATTCACTTCCTGTTCTGTCTTTTGATCTCTTTTGAGTAAATGTCTTTGATTTCTTGAGATTTCATTCTGTGGGAGCTTCTCTAGTTCTACCACATCCTGATCCTTTTCCCGATGTGTTCACGGTAGATGGTGAGCATTGTAAACTGTAGAACTTTAGATAGGATGCAGTAGACCATATTTAGAATTAATCGATATAGTCAATAGCATAACTAAGCTCTGGATATAGCAAATGTATGAACAGGCATTAAAATTATATTATCAATGTCCTCATCACATAACTAGATTGCATTGATCAACCTCTGCTAGTTCATCTTCCTATCAATGAATATCATGACATGCTTTGCTGTAGTCACTATTGAGTCTCCATTTTATAAGGTTTATTTTATTATATAGAATGCAGTTAGAACACTTATCCAGAAAAAAAATGAAAGGGCAGACTCAAAACCAGTTTGAATTCTAGAAAGCTTTTCTTCATAACTGGACTGTGATGATCCATCTGAATTGATACACATGCTCATGCTTTCATCCAAGTTGATCAAGTTATTACTGAACAGGAAAAAGATAAAGGTGCAACTTCTGATGTTGTTCTAGTTGAATATGTTTAATTAATCATTTGTGGGCATAGCCTTTCAACAAACCATACCATTAATTTCCTAATAATCCATGAATATCTCCACATCACATTACAAAAGCATTGTAAAACTTTATCAAAAGTGATCTCCTTAATCTCTTTATGATTATATAAAAAAGTAGATGTCACCTAATTCATGGTGATGCATTCTTTATGAAGGCACAGTGTTTCTTATGCTTACTTACGTCATAAACATCATCCTATCCACTTAACTGTATCTTTTTGCAATTCAGCACAGACCTCTAGTTTTTAGTCTAAGATTTCAAGTGCCCTCCTAGGCTGGGAGTTTTGGTCTGTTGTAGGGTACTTGTCTACTACATGAGAACTGAGATTTGATCCTCAGTACTGAAGAAGGAGAAGAAGGAGAAGGAGGAGGAAGAGGAGAAGGAAGGAGAAGGAGAAGGAGAAGGAGAAGGAGAAGGAGAAGAAGGAGAAGGAAGCAGCTGGGCAAACCTCTCAAGGCTCTCCCTGAGCACCCTGATCTTTGGCAGATTCATCAGTCTGTTCCCACTCTATCCATTTCCCTTAGAATTTCAGAGGCAATCTCTAGTGTTCAGAACTAGCAGCAGCACAATGACAGTGTTTCTGCATTTTTTCTCTTAATAATGAAGCTAATAAGTGCCCTAAGGCTTGTGCCAATGCTAGCTCATTGTCACCTGGCTGGTGCTGTGAACATATCTCCTAGTTTTCTCTGTGCACTGGAATGTTAATTTGATGCACCTACAACATAAACCCAGGAATGCTGGGTGGGAAATGCTCCTTCTTAATGAATGTTTTCCATAGTCTATGGATTTCTGTATGCTATGCATTGAATGGTTACATCTGCACAAAGGACATGTTATGAACTTTTAGCTCACAATTATGCTAACATTTGGAAATGGAGCTTTGAGAAGGTGATTAGGTTTAGATGATATCATGAGGGTACCACCACCATGATTGGATTTTAGTACTCTTGTAGAAATGAGAGATAAGATAACTGTAGGCTAATATAAGAAAAGGCCACTTAAGGCCATAATCAAACCTGAAAGAATCAATTGTACTTGAACCCAATCACAGCCATAGAGCTATGAGGGGCAGATATTTGTTGTTTAAAAGTGAGCTGGCCTGTTGTATTTCATTATAGGTGTCCTAATTGGCAAAGGCACTATACTTTCTCATTCGTAGAATATTGTCTTTCATGAGAGAGATGAAAATATCTTTGGGTTGTTGTAATTTCCAATGACTTCCTTACACTCTCTTCTTCAACTAAAAGTCCATAATGTATCCTCTTGCTCATACTTATTTAAAATGTGTCCATCTCTTTCACCACCTAAGAGATGCATTCACAAATGTTGACCATACATTGAAGTTTTTGGTGAATATTTTGAATTTTTACATGTCACATGTCACCTACATTCAAGTCAAAGGGTGTTCATAGCAAATAATGGGGTGGGGAAGGGGAAGGGAGTGTATAAGAGTTTTTAGGCTAACGCTACAAGAAGCATACTGGTATGATTTTGAAACATCTTTATGATCCATTCACTCTCTTCCTTTCACAATGACACAACCCCCACAGGCTGCCACAGTTTTGATGAGCACCTTTCTCCCAACCAAGATGGTGGAAAAAGCAAAAACGTGGTGAATCTGGGAGCAATCCGCCAAGGCATGAAACGTTTTCAATTCCTGTTGAACTGCTGTGAGCCAGGCACAATTCCTGACGCATCCATCCTAGCAGCTGCCTTGGACCTAGTAAGTTACAGAGTTCTCTCACCCTTATTCACATTCATGCTGGCTACGGAGGAACACCTGAAACCCTAATCCCAACCCTAACGATGGGTTCATATCTGTTTAGATTGTAGAAATCGTGGTGAAAGGGGGAAGAAAAATGGTAATGTCAGAGAATAAAAGAGGGAAAAATCTTAATAAATAATCACTGAGAGGTAACATTGTAAAAGTGTGATTATTTTGGTTGTGAGCCTAGCCTTTAATGGCTGAGCCATCTCTCCAGCCCAAAAGTGTGATTATTAATATATGAAAGCACATTACAACTCCAGGAAACCTGAGCTGAAAATTTGACCTGACAATTTATTAGCCCAACAACTGTAAAGTGAAGGTTAATGCTAATACCAAACTGTCCTTCCAGGGCTGGTGTAAGGATTAAATGAGATTCTAAATAGAAAGCCCATACAGAGTGCCTGTAATGTATTAACATTCAGTATTGTAGTCTTATATTTCCATGTATTAGTTCTTAGGGTTGTTTGTTTTTGAGACAGAGTCTCACTATATATCTCTGGGTAGTCTTGAATTCACTATATAGACCAAGCTAGCCTCAATTTCAAAGATCTGCCTGCCCCTGCCTTCCCAGGTACTTGAAGCTAAACCTGTGTGTTATTAGCATATAATAACTAATTAACGGATGTCTACTGAGGTTTTCCTCTGTGCCAGGAATGATACTAATAACTACAATGGTATAATACTCAGGCGTTCTGTGTATAGTCATCAGTGCTTCAGTCTTCTCAGTAAGTGGCACAGCCCAAGGCTGATGATATACATCGATAATATGTCTAGTGTATTTCCAGAGGAAACTCCTGTAATCAGGAAGACCAACTTATAGTCTAGTGGTAGAAAGCCAGCGAAGGGTAGACTAGAGTGCAGACTTGGCTTCAGTCTTCAGAGAACCTATATTTTGTACTCTATTATGCTGATTCTTCTTAATATAAATTATGTGAAGCCACTTTAAGAATTTCAAAAGCTCTGACAGCTTACATGACTTTGATCAAGGTCATATGCTAATTGGTGCTAAAACTGGGATCAGAGCAGAATCTTCTATTCCATACAGGGCTATTATAGAAACACCATATGCTTTCTCTGTCAAACAATTATTTAAATAAATCAAAATTAGTATCAGGACACATTGAAAATATATGTATATAGCTTCCTATAATAAAGTAACTTACAAATGCTTTCTTAATAATTTGAAAAGCATCTGATTCTTTAAAGATACTTCTTATTGTAGGGATGAATAATAAATTCATACTAGGAAAACAAAATATCTTCAACTTTAAGTGTTCATACCACATTCGTTCTCCAAGCTGGTGATTCCTAACATTTGACAACATTGATTCTTTTAGATTAGAAAGAAAGTTGGGAAACTTCTACCAAGAAAACAATGTTGTGATCATAGACCAGAGTTAGCATGTATATCAGAAAATTAATGAATTTCCCACAAAGCTCATCTATAAAGACTCAAAAATTCTACCTTGATAAATGGTTCATTACTGGTAAGGAGACTTGTCAGGCAACATCGTTTATATTCATTGATGATAGGAAGCCGGGGGAACCTTTCACCATTTCTTCCCATGTGGAAAACTCTTAGGATCTATATTGAGATATGAGGGCCTTTGGAGACTTGCCACAAAAAGAATGCTCCAAGAAGAATTTCACTGGGACAAATTAATGTCTGCTTCTGAATCAAGATGATTTTAATTACAATACTGTTAACCAATTTGATATTCAAATATCCTAAGTGGTAGAGTTACATTTGCTCTCATTAAAATGATTTCCAACTGTTGTAGCTTTTAACTTCTAAATAAGTATAGTACAGTAATCTCAAGCCACAAATAGACTCTATTTGTTTTGGGAATGTGACTCCCATCTTTGGGCTGAATTAAAACATAGCAAATAGACTTTTTTTTTCTTTTGAAAGTTTATTGATTTTTTTGGATATACATATTCACAAATGTAGTACATTTTGATAGGGTATTTTTGTCATATTCTTTAAAATTTATAAAATATCATAACAATAAAATGAGTATTATAAAAGTTGTTTGATATAAAACAACAACCAATTTAACAGTCTTATGTAGATGCTCATATATAACAATAGTGAAAATAAATTTTTCTCAATATAAATTTTAAATAACTCCAAACATATTAACTGTATACTTCAAAACAATACATCACTACTAGTATTATCTTAAATGAACACAAATATATAAAGTCTTTTTGTTTGTTTTGTATTTAGTCGAGTTTAAAATCTTGGCTCTTACTGTGGTACAAGCCCAAAATAAGAACAATTTTTAGACATTGGGTTTCATTGTAATAAGGCTGTACTTCAATGACCCTCATATCGCCAAAGGATTTTACCTCCATCATAGGTAAGCTTAAAGCTGATAGTTCTTCTGCACCAAGAAATGAATTGTAGGCTCAATTTTTGAATACAGATTTCCTGCTATGGTCAAAATTATTTGACTTGAGTGAGTGACTTTATTCTCAGCCCACAGAGAACAGGTTACATTATTTTAAGAAATGGTGTGTGTATTAAGATGGTCTATCCATAAAGTCATTCACCAATGATTTCAATGAACAATGATTCTGCTTGGAGGGTGGCCCAGACATTACATGAGGGTAAGAATTTGGTTCATTAGCTGTGATAATTTGGAAAAGCATTCATCTCAGAGAAAGAGTAACTTATAAAGACCTCTTCTTCAAACTTCATACAAGAGTTACAAATGTCAAGCAAAGTATTCAGTCTCACTTTGTTTTTCTCTTACAAGCCACCTCCCTAGTTAATCGTCTATGTTTCCTTTGGATATATAAATACTTTTGAAATATACAAGCTGTTCTGAAAACCATAGTATATTGTAAAAACATGAATAAACAATACTATTAATAGAGATACTGAGATAGGAGAAACAAGATTTCAAGACCCTTATGTTGTAGACAGCAAGACACTGTCACAAACAAACAAGCTGACAGTGTATATAGATTGTACAATGTTGAACCTATTT
>NW_022196896.1:92747539-92774900 GCF_008632895.1 Mastomys coucha
TTTTTTTTTTTTCATTTCCATAAATGTAAAGGGAAGACTAGAGAGTTACCAGATCACTGGGCTCCCATTTCCTCTTTTCCCTGCAGAACTCACTCTAGTAGTGCTTGTTCTTTCTGATCTCATAAAGTCCATGATAACTTATAAAGAAAAGTGAAGTGGAGTTCATATGAATGGTGTCTTTTAGTTTCCTAGCACAGAAGCATTTCCTGATGTTGATGGTCACTGATGGAGTAGCCTACGTGGGGTGGAGGAGGAAATACATTATTCATCAATAATTGTATATACTGGGAGCAAATGTGCAGCTCTGGAGCAGTGGTGGATAGTATTAGGAGGGTTTCATACCTGGGGTTGTGCCCATGTTCAAAAGCCCAAATCCCAGATGTCAGAGTCAGTCAAAATTTAAAGAAGAAAAGAAATGCCCATCTTCAAGCAATGAGAGTGACCCATTGATTTGAATAAAAGCATAAATAAGAAAGAAAGTGATAGAGGAGAAAGAGGTGATGTACAAGAGGAGAAGGAAATGTTGATCAGAAGAAGTGAGTAAAGGTTAATAATGGCAAGTTTCAATCTGCAGACAGTTTATGAAGCATGTCCACATTATCTTCTTGGTATCAAGCTAGGATATGGTCCCCAAACTGGGGTATACTTGGAATTTGCTAGTAAATGCTGACAAACAAACTGAGAGAAAGTGACACGTAGGTGAATGCTTTATGTTCTTGAAAAACGTGGATTTGGTGCTTGCTGTCATTTGGAAAATTGTCAATATAGACTTAGATTAGAAGTTCTTCAAGGTTACTCTCATGTTCACAGACTTCCCCTCTGCGTTTGGTTTCTCACAGCATGTAGTCCATCTGCTTCTTATTTTGAATGAATTCCTCTGTTTTATAATATCTTTATATTTTCGCAAATGCACTTGTAGTTTTGCTCATGTATATAACATAAATATGAATATAAAAACACAGAGATATAGAAAATATAGGAAGGTCAATAGACATTAACAGATATGGATAGATGATGCATATTAAGCTATGTAGAGGTAGATAACAGATTATAGATAAATGGATAGATAGATAGATACATAGATAGATAGATAGAACATTACATACATGCATACATACACAGATACATAGACACATAGATAGACATAGGCAGATACACAATACACAGTATAGAAGGACAGATACACAGATGAAGGCATAGTTGTAAACGCTGCTTCTTTATCATGCAAGACTTCAGGGCAGAAGTGGAATAAAGGACTGAGTTCAGAATTATATTATAGTCCATTTTATACTGCCTCTCTTGCACTATTTTATCCTGATATTTGTAGGTATGGCTTAAATTGAATTTTATATTAAAACAGATTTTGCTATTATTGGTTCATTAGTCATACAATTTAAATGTGATTTTTCTCTCAAATTAGCATTTTTCTTCAGAATCAGAGAAGGCTAGTAGGTGAAGGAACTTACACTGAAGAATGCTTTTGTTAACAATGCTACAAGTTGTAAATTTGTCTTATTTTAGCAAGATATTTCTATTTTTTCCAAACTTTTGGCAATTTTGGATGAAGCTTCCATATATGTCTGTGCACACGGGCCTTGATTCAGAATAGTTTTCTAGATATACAGAAGAATTCAATTCTGATTATAATTTTGTGTTTGGTGTAAAACCCCATACCTCATGGTAGTTGTGGGAATTCGGCATAGGTGCAATTGTGTAATGCAAGTCCATCCTTCTGTGTTCTTGCTTATGTTCTTACTTGTTAACATCATTATTTTTTAACCAGTTTGATGCTCCAGAATGACCAACATAGTATTCCAACAGAAGGTTTAAGATGTTCTCACATAGATTTGATAAATAATATAGTTTGTATCTCTGTCTGTCCCTTTACTGTAGAATTATTTACCTCTATGAGTATGTCCCAGAAGCCCTGGGATTACATATGAGCTATACCACACCTTGACTGATGTGCATTCTTGGATCAGAACTCAAGTCTTATGCTTGAATTGTCCCCAAAGTTTAGCAAATTCTGTTGAATGTTTCTCCTTTTACCTCAATGGTTTTTGCAAACTCATGTGCCCTATTTAAGTATGCTTCACCAAAGGGATGCAGAGGTCAACCGGAGTAGCTCTCTCAGCTGCTGTGTTTCTGCAAATGTCTCTTTTGACCTCAACTTGAAGTTTGTTCTGCCAGAATTGTTGCAGGCTAACATTTTCTTCCTGCCCTTTCAAGATATTATTTCATCCCTCTGTCTTAATATTCATTATTGACAATCAGTAACAGAGGCAGCCCCTATTCCAAGCACCTTTAATATCTTCTGGTCGCTGTTGATAGTTTACAGTTTCACTAAAATGCTTTTTCCATATTTTTCTAGAGTAGTGGTTCTCAACCTTCCCAATGCTTCAACACTTTAATACAGTTCTTCATGTTATGGTGACACCCCATCCATAAATTTATTTTCCATTACTACTTTATAACTATAATATTGCTACTGTAATGAATTGTAATATAAATATCTGGTGGTTTTGATGTTCTTAGATAACCGTCATAAATGGGTCATTTGCCCCAAAGGACTCATGACCCATAGGTTGAGAACTGCTGATCTAGAAGCTCATAAAGACTCTAAATTGCACACTTGATATATTGTATCTATTCTGGAAAATTCTCAGGTGGTATCGCTTTGATATAAGGCACCTCACATTTCCTCTGATCTTTCCTTCTGGACATTATAGATAAATGCTAGGTCTAATTTTATCCCTTGACCTTGGCAGCCTCCTCTATTTCATTTCTTTTTCTCTCAGTACCGTGTTCAAAAAAATGTTCAGATATACTTCACCACACTTTTAAGTGAGTCGGAGCCCACGGGCCTTTAATTTAATTTAGTTAATTATGTATATGGGCATTTTGCCAGCATGTATGTCTATATACATGCCTGGAGCCTGCAGATGTTGGAGTCCCTAGGACTGGAGTTACAGATGGTTATGAACTACAGTGTAGACTCTGGGAATCAAACCCAGGTCCTCCAGAAGGGTAACCATTTCTTTTAACTGCTGAGCAATTTCTCCAGCCCCATTCACACCATTCTTAATCCAGGGCAAGGCTGTCCACCACAGGATATTTCCTAAGGTCTGGAGAATTTGAGGTTTTCACAACTTGGAGGTCACTACTTGCTTGCATCGATAACAGTAGATACTGGCACAGATAGTTACCAGAGATGCTGGTGAATATGTCACTCATAGTATGCCACCCAGGAAAACAGTGATGATCCGACACATAGGTTAATAGTATTGGTGTTAAAAAAAAAAAAAAACTAACAAACAAAACCACTCAACTAATCTTTGTCTAGCCTATCTTTTGGATTTTAAATTTCAAGAGCAGTGCTACATTTTTTATTTCTAAAAGGTCAGTTTCAGCACCTTGTAAAAGGTGAATTATAGGCATATTCCAACAAACACAGCATTCGGCATACCTATCCTTGGCTACCTAACGAGATGCTTAACCTCAAACAAGCAAACAGAATCAACTTGACACGAAACTGTGCGGCCTGACCCATACCAGCTTGAGTTAACTGTGGACCAAGAACCGTCTAGGCAAACCCCTCTTCCATGTCTGTGCTTTTAACTCTTAGAAGTAAAAAGAAAAACAAAATGAAAATTTATCTAGCATCTTAGGTGCTTTAAGCCAAAGGAATTTTTCTTTCCACCAAGTCTATTGTATAAAATAAAAGACATCCTTTGTTTTTTTTTTAAATACTGACCCAAAGCATGACCATGACTTGAGTAAACCTGAGAATGAGTGGCTATCCAGACCATGAACTGACTACTCATGCCCACCCCAGCCTGCCCACAGCTACTGTTGACGCGGAGAGAGGCAGCTTGTCAAGTAATGAGTCTGTTACTGGGTGATCTCAGCTAGGAAGAGAATACAGTACCGGCAAAATAATAAACATTGACTCCGAAGCACATGCCCTCTGGCAAGAAAAGAAAAAAAAAAGATTCTAACACATACTGAGACCCACAAAATTGCTTATTCCCATTGGTTTTAAACAAACATATACCTCACCCCAGCAAGCACTTTATATTTTATTGTAAGGCAATAAAAATTATGTGATTCCCCAGAGACCATCATAAAATATTTAACTTTCAAAAAACAGGGAGTTCCCATGCAGCGTTGAGATTTCTTCTCATTTCACAAGCTAAGGTATAGCCCCCAAAGGAAAGGAATGCATTGCAATTATACCCTCCAATTAACTGTTGTGTCCTGGTAAATATATTTCTAGCTCCCCAGATAAAAGACAGCCCAGCTGTTCGGTTTAGTATCTCAATTCTCTGTTTCACCTTCACAAAGGAAGCATTCACTATATATATAACAATCATAAAATCCAGGGGCAATAGAAAAAACAGAAACAGGTAAAGTGTCTGGTGCATGAAAGTTCTAGTTGCAGAATGTTCCAGGAATTCAGACCACACAGTGACAATCTCATGACTTCAGCTAGACAACTCTGTAGCTTCCCTTCCTGTGTAATTTAATTAATTTTAAAATATTATTTTAATTTATTTTCCTTCTGTTTCTAAGCCTGTAAAATCAGCCAGAGCCCTTCACCATGTGTTTTTAAAATCTGCCCCATGTCCTTAATGGTGTCTTTAAGGCTCAGCATTTATCTCCCTTCCTCTGTAAACTTCAAAGCCTGCCCCCAGTGCCACAGTTCTTCCAACAAGGCTACGCCCTCTCCAGTAAAGCCGCACTTCCTCATGTCATTCCCTATGCACGCAAATACATGAACCTATAGCCCCATTTCCATTCAAACTATACAAGGGATAATAATTATGCTTATCTGTGGATGTAAGGTTACATTTTTTTCCTATTTTTTAAATTTATTCTTTAATCTTTTTTTTTTAATAGTCTAGATTTTACCCTCCCCCTGGTCCGCCCTCCAACTGTTCCACATCCCACACCTCCTCCACCCCTGACTCCAAGAGGATGTCTTCATGCTCACCCACACACACTCTACCAGACCTCCCCACACCCTTAGGCCTCAAGTCTCTAGAGGGTTAGGTGCATCTTCTCTGACTGAGTCCAGACCCGGCAGTTCTCTGCTATATATGTTTTGGGGGCCTCATATCAGTTGGTATATGCTGCCTGGTTGGTGGGCCAGTGTCTGAGAGATCTGGGGGATCCAGGTTGGTTGAGAGTGCTGGTCCTCCTATAGGGTCAGCCTCCTCTTCAGCTTCTTCCAGCTTTTCCCTAATTCAACCACAGGGCTCCCTGGCTTCTGTCCATTGGTTGGGTGTATCTGCATCTGACTCTTTCAGCTGCTTGTTGGGCCTCTCAGAGGGCAATCATGATGGGTCCCTGTTTGTAAGCACACCGTAGCATCAGTAATAGTGTCAGGCCTTGGGGCCTTCCCATGAGTTAGCTCTCAACTTGGGCCTGCCACTGGACAAATTATACTGATCTAGTAAAGTGGCAGTAATGGGCTCTTCTGTAATCTTCTCTGATCCATGACCTCAGTAGCTCCAGGAAGCTGGGTACTAGGTTTCCAATACCAGCCATCATTTCCCTTTGGCTACTTAGGTCTTAAATGTCAAATTAGCCAGCTGTTGGTTACCACCAACATGTGAAAGTCACCTTTAGAAATACCTTGCCATGCTGGTCATTGTTGTACTTCGTGAGTATCACAACTGGGTAAGACTTTTGGTTGTTTCCCCGTGGAAGCTTGGATAACAATTTTTTGTACTACGCAAGCTAAATCTCAGGGAGGAGGTTTTCAGGACAGAGTCCACGTGAATCTTCTGAATCCTCCATCCTAAGTGTGTGGTGCCTTCAGCAACCTCTGAGAGGCAACCAAGGCTAAAACCAATGCATATTATTACCGTGTTTGGTTGTCTTTTGTATTTTTTTTGAGGGGGGCTGTCTCTTAGACTACTCTGACCAACAACTCTAAAGAAGATCTCTCATGTCTGGTACTTAGGTTTTTGTTTGATATTTATGGTTTTTATGAGGAACATTGGCATCCTAAGTGGTATAACTTTGTCTCACTCATATGAGTGTGTGTAGGCATACATGCATATATAATGTAATTTGGCTAAATAGGAGATAATATAATTCCTTAATGCCTTTATAAAACACCCTTAGAGCTATTTGTCCCTTCTTCCTCCTTCTCTTTCTGTAGCTCTCCCCAGTTAAGTACCCACAATTTTCCCATTTCCCTTGCATATAGCCTATATCCTGTTTGTTGTCTCCCTAAACCAGTTTTGACATTCATTATGACCATGGTATTGATACTTGGTGGTTTTTGTTAGTCATACAGTGTTGGCCTGATTCATCACCCCACTTTGCATTGTCTTTCTCTCTAATGTGAAATCAACCTTCTCCATTATACCATAACTGACTGTACTGAAGTGTAAGAGTTAAGTTCTGTCAGAACGGAATCATGGGCTTTCCTCAATGCCCGGAAAGAATCCTCTGTTCTGGGTACTCTGAAGTCCTGCCTCACCCAATCTCTACTTTTCAAAACTATAATTGAATAGTATTTACAAACATTCATCACAGCCACATCCATACTAGAATGCCTTGGATTTTGTTGCTCGCATTTATTTATTCTTGTTGCTTAACATCTTCTCCTAGAATAATGCATACTAGTATTCCTAGCTCTGTGTCCGAGCATCCTCCACAACTTCCTGCAAAGAAATACTCACAAGGCTGGGCATGGTGGTACACATCTTTAGTCCTAGCACTCAGGATACAGAGGCATCAAAATCTCTGAGTTCAAAACCAGCCTGGTCTGCAGCCAATGCTTAGTAGAGAGAACTCCTCTCTCAAAAAACAACAACCACAAAAGCAAAACCAAACAAGTAAACAAACAAAAAACAGAGGTGGGGATATGCACACACAATGCTCAGGACAGTGACATAATTCACTCCATCTTGAGTAGAGAATTCTCCCATCTATCAGAATCCTGATGACTATTGTTACAGAGGCCAGTGTTTGAATAATCCTATGCTACCATTTGTTCATATAAGCAGTGATGGTTCTCAATGATACTGGATTCTATAGCATGTACCAAGTCCGTCAGAATCAATCTTGTCCCTTGCATCAAGTTGTATTACAAATAAAATATACCCTCAACTCAAATTGATCTGAATTGCATTTCCAAACTTCAAATTCCCAAGGCAAATAACTTTATGCTGGTAATATCTGGGTTTTATCATGCTAACATTTTAAAAGTAGAGAACTAAAAGCTAGAACTAAAATGCTTCAAGTTTTATCTCCTCTTATACATCCATCCATCTGTCGTTCATTCTTTCATTAGCCCCTTTCTTTTCACACAGTTAGGTGTGTGGAAAGACTGTACCCCATGTACCTAGGCTGCGTTAGATCTCACCATTAACCCCATTAAAGTCAGAGTTGACTGTATAGTGCTCAGCCAGTAGACTTCTTCCTGTTTCCTGTCATTAAGCATTGAGTTCACATTGGTTTATATTGTGAATCTGTCATAATCTGACAGGCAAAAAAATAAATTTGCAGCAGTGTCTGTGATAGTTTGTATATGCTACACTCAGAGAGTGGCACTATTAGAAGGTGTGGCCCTGTTGGCGTAGGTGTGTCACTGTGGGCTATAAGACCCTCATCCTAGCTCCTTGGAAGAAATTATTCTGCTAGGAGCCTTCAGATGAAGAGGTAGAACTCTCAGCTCCTCCTGCACCATGCCTGCCTGGACACTACCATGCCCCTGCCTTGATGGTACTGAACTGAATCTCTGAACCTGTTAGTCATCCCCAATTAAATTTTGTCCTCATAAGAGTTGCTTTGGTCATGTCTGCTCACAGCAGTAAAACCCTAACTAAGACAGTGAAATTGCCTCCCTACTACACATCTATTTCTAAAGACAGATGTCTCATCCCCTTTCAGATTCAGCCAAGAATGTCTGAAATACCTAGTAAATTCTTACATAGGAAGACTTGATCTTCAGATCATGAGGAATGGCACCATAACACTCATGCCTTTAATTCAGACTCCTGACCGATCTCCAAGTCTCAGCCTCTGTACATTTTCATCACTTGTCATGCATGTACTAGTAACAGGTCTGAGCGGTGTTCATCTAGTATTTTGTCTTTTTCACCTTTATTAACCTTCTTTTTTCCTTTCAACAAGGATTGTAAAATTAAGTCCCTTTGTAAATACAGCTTTAACTAGAAGTTCTATGATGCATTCTCATAATTATTTTTCTTTAAAAAAACATTTAAAATTATGTGTATAGAATTCATGATACCTTCACTTAAGGGACAGGCAAGAAAGTTACAATTTACTTTAGTCATGGAAAGGAGAAATAAAGAAGACTTCTCCCTGAAGGCAGTAGCCAGAATCTTATAGGTGGCCAGGCCGTGAAGGGAAACAATGGTCCATAGGTCATGGGAACAGCATATCTGGAAAGATATGAGATTTCATATTTGGAAAATGGCTGCTTGTTTGATTTACTTCATCGTATAGCATATGAGATGGGAAGAGACTGGGAGATGATTGGGCATCTCTAACCAAGTCACAAAGATTGGACATCCTTTTTCATTCTATGGAATTATTAGAAGTTTTAATGATAGAAAGAATATGCTATGTGATTTTTTTTTTAAATATTATATTTGAACTAGAGAAATGGCCCAGCTGTTAAAGGCTAGGCTCACAGTATAAAATCCAATTTGATTAACTGTTTAGAAATCTGTTGCTTAAACAAATGAAAAAATTGATTTTTCAATCTGAAAATCTGCTATCACAGATTGTCTTGAGTTACTAAGTAACCCAGAGGTGATGTCAGTATTGTTACATAAAACAAAACAAACAAATAAAAAACCCTGCACAAATAAAGATATAAGCTGGCACCACTTTACATTTGTCTTATGACCTACTGATGACCTCCTTCTCTTCCTTTTCTTTCTCTTCCTCATCTTCTTCTTCTCCTTCTCCCCCATCTTCTCCTACCCTTTGCCTCTTTGCAGATCCATGCTAGCTTTGAAAGAGTTCCATAGAGTATCTAACTCACTTTTCCAGGGTATCAGAGTTACCACTTTTATTATTAAAACCACATCCTTGCATGACAAGAGGGAATCCTGCTTTTTATTTTCCTGGAAAAAAAAAGTTCTGTTTCTCATTTATCAATTAAATAATTTCCTGTTTTCTCAAATATTTTCAAGTAAAATGATGCTTAGTATGCAGAATTTAGTCTGTTGTACAGGAAAATAAAAGATTAATTCAACAAAAGCTTGCTCTTCCTTTTTCTAATGTTCAAAGTGTGCAAAATGGCAGTTCATCTTGTGAAACATGAGAACAGTCTTAGATGGCATATCCATACAGGGATAATATAACAACAGCATGGATTGAGGGAAGATTCATTCTACAAATGGAATATTTGCTTATGCATGAGAAAATGTGTGTGTGTGTGTGTGTGTGTGTGTGTGTGTGTGTGTGTGTGTCTGTTGAAGCTTCTTGAAACTTTCAAGAAGTTTCATTTATGCATATATTCAAGTTTCCTATCCTGGTTTGTTTGTTATTATTTTATCTTATTTAATTTTGTTTTATTATTACTTTGTAGATGCCTGTCTGTATTCTAAAGAGAGAGAGAAGGGAAGATTGTGGATTTGGGTGTGTGGGGAGTTGGAGATCTCAGAGGAGCTAGCAGAGGGGGAACCATGATCTGAATACATTTTCTGGGAAAAAAAATCTATTTTCAAGAAAAAGTTAATTACAAATCTATAATGAAAGAATGTGGTCAGTTGTGGACTTAGAAGATGAAAGTAGCAAGAGCTCTCTTTGGACACCTAATTCCTCAGTGTCCACAGTGCCTTGGAGATTTTATTTCTAGATTATTCGCTATTTGCTCATAACATCCTGAGAAATGTGGCCAAGACATGTGAAAACATCCGAGCTGATATATGCCAAGAAACTCCATCAATCCACTTGAGAACTTTATATACATACATACATACATACATACATACATACATACATTTTATTTCACTTTTTACTTATTTACTTTACATCCCCCTCACTGCCCCACTCCCGGTCACCCCCTCCCACAACCCTTCCCCCATCCCCCATCCCCTTCTCCTCTGAGTGGGTGGGGCCCCCCAGGGTATTCCCTCCACCAAACCCTGGCACTGCAAGTCTCTGTAGGTCTAGGCTCTTCCTCTCCCACGGAGACGAGACAAGGCAGTGGAGCTAGAAGAACATATCCCACATACAGACAACAGTTTTTAGGATAGCCCCCACACTTGAGCGCTTTTTAAAGAACTTGTTCATTAATCCCATCCTATTCTTTCCTTAACCCTTCACAGGAAGCTCCTGTGGTGGCCAGAGCAGCTCTGTTCCTCGAATGTGCCCGTTTTGTCCACCGGTGCAACCGTGGCAACTGGCCCGAGTGGATGAAAGGGCACCACGTGAACATCACCAAGAAAGGCCTTTCCCGGGGCAGGTCTCCCATCGTGGGCAACAAGCGGAACCAGAAACTTCAGTGGAATGCGGCGAAGCTCTTCTACCAGTGGGGAGACGTGAGCTCCATCCTTCTTCTGTGAAGCCTAGGGCATTGGAGGGAGATGAAGTTTATCTTAGTGAATTTGTTTTACAGTTTGTTGTTTGTTATACTCAGAAACCAATTGATCACTTTGGCGAGAAAGCAGTCATTGAATTTCCCCCCAACCAATCTATAAGGCTAAATATTACTCTTTGGTTTTATAGTTTAGGACATTGAGGTTTATACAGTAGTGTTCATGTAGTTTAAAATTATCACTCTTTCATCTCCCATGCTGGATTCCGAAGACTTGCTTTTAATTGCTGAAGGCAAAAATCATCTTTGTGGTCAAATCAGCATGAGCATGAGTTTTTTTATTTTGAATTTTTCATGTTTTTCTTCTTTGGCAGTTTTATGTATATACATATAGTTTTGAGCATTTTCACCTCCTGTTCTCCACGATTACCTCCCCACACCCTCTTCTCCACTGAAACTCTTCTTTTTCCTAACTAGCCCCTGCTATTTTGATGTATTATTTTTCTTGATTCACTGAGTTTAATTGTGGGTGCTTGCATGATGGTGAATATGAGGGAGGTTATCTACCAGAACATGGGCTACTTAGCACTGGATACACCATTGAAGAAATGATATCCCTCCTCAGCGCCTATTTACTGCCCATTGTCAATTCGCCTTATTTTTCTGATAGATTTTTATTTTCTTTCTTTGACATACCTTCTATGTATATATGCATGCGAATGACTAAATAAGAAATGAGTGACTGTTTTAAGAATTCTAGCAAAATGGACACATATAAGGCCAACTTCCTCACTATAGGAAGGGAGAAGGTGAATAATAAAAAGAAATTTGAGAAGACTAGGGTTTTTTTCTGCTGATTCTAAGCAGAAAGCAACACAATGCATATGAAGTGCTCAATATCCCTGTATCCATATGGGATGCTTAAAGCTACAGGTATAATTCCCTAAATGTCTCAGCTGGCATCCACTGATGTCACTGAACTCAGGGTTTTCTGCTTCTAGTCTTCTCTATCTCTTTTGCATACTAATCCAGAAGACATGCCTTGTACCAAGACAGCATACTGTCTGCCTGTAAACAGGAATGCATTAACCTTTCTGTCTCTTACTGAATTTTCTTCTGTCTTATTTTTTCCTTTATTATTATTATTATTAATTCCATTCATTTACATCTCAAATGATATCCCACTTCCTGGCTATCCCTTCCACGAACGGCCCCCCATCTCATGACATCCCACTTCCTGGTTACTCCTCTGCCACACCCCCATCCCACATCTGCCCTCCCCCCACCCATTGCCTATATGAGAGTGCTCCCCCACCCACCCACATTCTCCCACCCCACTGCTCCAGCATCCCCCTACTCTGGGGCATCAAACCTCCCCGGAACCAAGGGTCTCCTCTCCCATTGCTATCAGAATTGTCTTATATAACCATCCTATGTAAAACAAAACAAAACAAATCAAAACGAAATGATATGAGGTACGTTCCATAAATATCAGACAGCCATCTTTACTAATGCTAGCATTCATGATCAGTGTTTGGCACTGCCTTTTTGGTGAGTTCTGTTGCACAATTTATAGAAAAGACTTTCTTCCTATGTGGCACCTAGTCTTGAGAAATCAGCATTACATAACTCCACTCTCTCTTTCCTACGTTTTGCTATGCTTATTTCATATTAAGCACAAGAGTTTACACAAGTCAAGCCATATAAACAAAACCTATATCATAAGACACAAAGATACACCAAAGTCATAGTAACACAAGAAAGGAAAATCCTTTACGAAATTCCTGCCATCATATGCCTGGCATAACATTAAGATTCATACTTATTAGCTGAAGGTTCACTAGGCTGAAAACTAAAAATACTGAGCCTGAATTCTTTACTTTTCTTTTTTTTTTAAATTAATTTTTTATTTGTTTACATCCCAAGTATTGCCTCCTTCCTAGTCCTCTTTCCCTGAGTTCTTTACCCCATCCCACTTCCCCTTCACCTCTGAGAGGATGCTCCCCCCATAAACTCCCAGACAAGGCACTCCTCTGCTACAGATGTGCCTGGAGCCTCAGACCAGCCTATGTATGCTCTTTGGTTGGTGGCTTAGTCTCTGGGAGCTCCCAGGGCTCCCACCTAGTTGACACTGTTGGGTCTTTCTATGGGGTTGCAATCCCCTTTGGCTCCTTCAGTCTTTCTCCTAACTCCTCCACAGAGGTCCCAACCTCCGTCCAATGGTTGGCTGTAAGTATCTGCATTTGTCTCAGTCAGCTGCTGGTAGAGCCTCTCAGAGGACAGCCATGCTAGACTCCTGTCTGCAAGCACAACGTGGCATCAGTAATAGTGTCAGGGTTGGGTACCTGCCCATCAGACAGATCCCAAGTTGGGCTGGCACTGAACAGCCTTTCCTTTGGTCTCTGTTCCATTTTTGTCTCTGCATTTCTTGTAGACAGTAACAATTCTGGGTCAAAAGTTTTGAAGGTGGGTTAATGACCTCCATCCCTCCACTGGAGGCCCTATCTACTGGAGGTGGTCTCTTTAGGTTCCATCTCCCCACTGCTGGGCAGTTTGGCTAAGGTCATCCCCATTGAGTCCTGGGAGCCTCTCACATTCTAGGTCTCTGGGACATTCTAGAGGTTGCCTCTATCCCCTACACCCCTCAGCTGCAGATTCCCATTCATTTTCCTGGCCCTCTGGGCTACTCTCCTGTCTCCCCCAATACCTGATCCTGCCACAGTTCCCCCTACTTTCTCCCACCTAATTCCCTCCCTCCCTCTGCCTCCCATGATTATTTTATTCACCCTTCTGAGTGGGATTGAAGCATTCTCACTTGGGCCTTCCTTGCTGTTAAATTTCTTAAAGTCTGTGTGTTATATTATGGGATATTCTGTACTTTTTGGCTAATATCCACTTACAGTGAGTACATACCATGCATGTCCTTTGGGATCTGGGTTACCTCACTCAGAATGATATTTTCTAGTTCCATCCATTTGCTGGCAAAATTCATGATGTCCTCACTTTTTTTAAGGTTTATGTATTATATTTATGTATCTGTTGCTCTCTTCAAACAAACCAGAAGAGAACATCAGATCCCATTACAGATGCTTGTGCACCACCATGTGGTTAACTGGGAACTGAACTCAGGACCTCTGTAAGAGCAGTCCATGCTCTTAACCACTGAGCCATCTCTTTAGCCCCCAGATGTCCTTGTTTTTAATAGCTGAATAGTATTCCCCGGTGTAAACAGCCCACATTTTCTGTGTCCATTCTTCAGTTGAGAGATATCTGAGTTGCTTCCAGTTTCTTGAACCTGAATTCTAAACTTCTTTTCCCACTGAAACATTGATTTTTGTGCTTGTTGTATAAATTTCCTGTGTCTCCATCTACTCACTGTGGAAAAATTTGCTACCCTTTTACTGGAATATTAAAATAAGAATAACTAAAGCTGGGATGATACCCCTGTTGGTGACGTGCTTGCCAATGAAGACTTGAGTTCAGTCACCAAGAAAACGCCAAGCATACTAGCACTTACTTGATTTTCCAGTACTGTGGAGACAGAGGCAGGTAGGTCCCCAGAGCTTACTTGCCAGCCAGCCTAGTCTAAAGAGTGATTTCCAGACCAGTGAGAGGCTCTGTTTCACAAAAACAAAGTTGGTACTGCTTAAGGAACAATGCTAGAGTTTGTCTTCTAGTCTTCGTGTGTACATGCAAATGTGTGTTCACAAATTCACAGTAGATAGATAGATAGATAGATAGATAGATAGATAGATAGATAGAGATAGATAGAGAGATAGGTACTGTTACAGTATATGTATATTAATTGTATGAAAAATAAGGTAAATACATGTAAATTATTGAACTCAACAACACATGAATATGTGACAATGGATTTAATATTAATTGTTCATTCTAACTGATTAAGGCAATTCATATCCCAGACTTTAGTTTTTGACATCCATGTTTTAGAAAAGGTAAAAAATATTCATGACCTAGCTGGAACTATCTTGCCCTACAAACTAAAAATCTTAATAAATGGTATCTCTTCATTACTGTCTTTCTTAAATGAAGATAATCATATAACTCTTTAGCAAAGGTTTAAGACTCCCACAATATCACTTATTTGGAAAATGTTCTTGTTCCTCATTTCCTAATTACACTTTAAATCTGACTCTTGTCACCCATGTTCCAGTCTGTCCCCACATGTTCGAAAGGAAGACGTGATTGCTAGTTTGTCACCTTGCTGAGATTTTATTTTCTCTTGATGAAAGTATTTACTGGCCTATACACGGAGCTCCTGTAAAATCTCTTTCTCTAGGGAATAGATATGTTACCCTAAGTGTGTTTGGTAACTATGGTTAAAAAAAAGAAAGAAAGAAAGAAAGAAAGAAAGAAAGAAAGAAAGAAAGAAAGAAAGAAAGAAGGAAGGAAGGAAGAAAGGAAGGAAGGAAGGATGAAAGAAGAACAAAGCAGGATCGGTAGAGGAAACATAACATAGGTGGGGGTGGAGGCAGAAAGTGGGGATGGTAGTTTCTCTCTAAACAATCTTCACAGACAGGGCCTTTAAAATACTCTGTAAAATGTGTTTGCAGGAGGGTTATGATGTAATGCAATGTAAAAGACAGACATACGATCATAAAATTCTAGGAAAAGTAGGCTAGGTAATTGACGGAAGCTGGCACTATTGTCTTCCTTCCAGTCGTACATGAACCTCTCACTAAGACTCAACACACAGTCCATGTATGAATTCATCCTGAATGGTCTCTCCTCTGGTCAGTCTCAAGGAATAACCCAAGCACTTTCACTCAACAGACTTGCAAATCCATGTCTCCACTCTTTCATATTTAGTTTTCTTATTAAAATGTTGACTACTCTTTCCAAATTACTTAGCCTCATAATACTTCTGAATTTGGGAGTGATGTGTTTTCTGTGAGACTACATTGGCTTTTATCAAGGCAAAATCATCAGATTGGAAATTTATATCCCCACACGACAGTAGCAGTATAAAGGTTTTTCTTATTCCAACACCCTGTATTTTCTAGTTCAAACTAAAACCATTCAGCCCTTTTACTGGTAAAAAGTTTTCTCAGTTTCAAAAGTCCAGGAATTTTTGGACAATCTTGCTCCCCAGTAAAATTGAGATGTAAGTGTTTTTCTTCAGCCTTTCAATTCTTTTGAGTTAAAAGATAGACTGTTTAACTCATTTATTTCTCCCCAGGCAAAGAGACAATATGCTATAAATAACTAACACAGATGGACCCTTCTATGATGATAGTACTAAACAGGACATAAGAAAATACTTGGAAACTTTCACAAGAATTTTTTAATTGTAAACACATTCAACAGATGTGAATAGTGTCTTTCTGAGAAGAATGCCCCTGGGCCTTGTTTTTATATAGTGAAAAAGGACCATCATATAACACCAATTCCATGTTGGTTTTCAATATTATTAAAACTCAATCCTAGCCGGGCAGTGGTGGCACACACCTTTAATCCTAGCACTTGGGAGGTAGAGGCAGGCAGATTTCTGAGTTTGAGGCCAGCCTGGTCTACAAAGTGAGCTCCAGGACAGCCAGGGCTATACAGAGAAACCCTGTCTCAAAAAACCAAAAAACCAAACAAACAAACAAACAAACAAAACAAAACAAACAAACAAACAACCCCCCCAAAAAAAAACTCAATCCTATGTTGAATCAATGTGTCTTATAGAATATGCCCCAAGATGTTTCACCTCTTTGTCCTTTCCTGTGTTTGGGAAACTGAGAGAATGTGTGAGGCCTGAACTGATCTGTTATTCCACTCATTAGTCTGCAACATAGAGATGCATGTATCACTGGTATTTTGGAAAGCCTGAAACATAAAGCAACATAAACAGACCAATTTAATAAGATTATCTATTTAGCTTAATTAAATATAGCAAGATTAATAATTGCCATTAGCAGGGGAAAATGCATT
This sequence comes from Mastomys coucha, assembly GCF_008632895.1. Classification (NCBI taxonomy): domain Eukaryota; kingdom Metazoa; phylum Chordata; class Mammalia; order Rodentia; family Muridae; genus Mastomys; species Mastomys coucha. The sequence continues at coordinate 92,764,008 of NW_022196896.1, forward strand.
TGACTTCAATAATGTGTGGGCCACCATTTTAAAAATCTTTAAATGATAATTCTTGTACCATAATTATATTGATGTTGTTCCAACACTAATATTTCTTCATGCTTCATTAACTTGATATAATTAAAACTGTGATTGACTTATTTTCATCTTATTTTAATTGAGACAGTCTGCAAGAGGAGCATACTCTATTACAAAACTTACAAAGCTCTCCACCACCTCATTCTTCCTCCTCTCTTCTATCAGAACGACAAGACTATCCCACAAGTGAGCTTCAAACACACTGCTATGCAACTCTAGAATTTGGATCCCAGCATCCTCTTTTCTTCCATATGTATGTGTTGGAACCTCTGTGATGAAATTTAGGGACTTAGAAAACAAACAATCAGGTCAGTGAGCCCAATAATCAAGACAGTTTTCAGTTGTCAGTTTTATTTTCCCTTTTCTGAGGGTCCCTAAATTTTCTATGTAAAGTGATTTTAAAAGCTGTTTTATTGACAGTATCCACTATTTCCAGTCCTCTGGTAGTGAAGTGCACACAGACATACAAACAAATGTATACACATATAAACATAGACACCCAAACACACACTCAAACACACATTTCCTAGAAGTTTGAACAGTTTGGAGTCAGTCAGTTGATGTAGATTTTTTAAGAGAAGCACATTTTCAAAAGACCTGGCTAGTCACTTCACTATGCAGAACCATTTGGACCCATTTAGACTCTCTACCTCATTTGAGGAGTGTGCCACTCCCTGACCTCACCTCTTTCCTCCCCATATTTCCATTGCCTGAAGATCTCTTAGACTTTCTCCCTGTGTGATTTTCCTGGTTACTCAACTCCTGGGTGCCCAGTGCTTGATGTGAGGAACTAGCACAGAATGCCTTGTCCAGAGAACTTTTCAAACCCCAGGTCTACATCTTGAAGGCACTTTCTCTATATCTCCAAACTTAGTTTGAACAAAATAAAGCCCTTCTTCCTAAATACACACTCATCTGCAAGCATGTCTAAGATTTTGGCTCTCATTAGTGGTACTACCAGCAATTGACACGTGTACCATTCAGCACATTCTAAATCTCTTTCTGCTGATTCTACCTTTTCCTAATCAAAGTCTCACAGGCCAAAGCTTCATTACTTCAATTTTAGATGATTATTTTCCATTTTCTCTCATCCTCACAGCCACACCTTATAATCTATCTTGTACACTGCCATTAAGGTCATATCCACAGGACACAATCTATCCAAAATGAAATGTTCATACTGATCTCGTATTTCTAGCCTTGGCCCCTGTGACTCATTCTATAAACTCTGGCTGTTTGGTTAGAAGAAAATTATCTTAATGTCCTCTCTTCCTTTTCTTTGAGTTAAGGTCCACGTTGCTCAGGTTGGAATCATTGTCTGACCTTTGCTTAAATAATTTCTAAGATTATGGGTGATGAAGTTGAATTAACTCATATGCATAAAGCTATTTAACTTCATAATATAAATTTACTTTATAATTTATATATAATATTATATTATACATTTACTATTTAATGTTATATCACATTATTAATAGTATATATAAATATAAATTTATATAAACAGTAGGCTTCTATAAATGTTGATGTCAATCTTCATGTTATACTTTCCTGAGCAGACAGCACAATGACCCTCCAATTCCAATGGTTCATTAGGCACACAGTCCTAAGATACCTTTCCAGTCTCCCTGCATATTTTCTCCATTTAAAAAAAAAACAAAATTGTTCTTCAATGATTTCTCAGTGAGTCCCTGAATGCCTGGTATTCATAGAAACGTTTAGGTTTTTTTTTTTTAAGTGAGTATCTCTCTCCATTTTCAGTTCAATCAGCAGCACATCAGCTGTTCTAAGTCTGTAGTAATGAGACACATGGTTGTGTGTCTTCTGAACCAGTGACTGTGTCACTCAACATGTTCTTACCTCCCCAAACGACTGTAGAGTGTAAGTAAGGAAAGGGATAGGAGGAAATATGTTCGAATTCAGGCCACAGCCTTCAGCTAGTCTCTTAACCTCTGTAACTTCCCTGTTTGTCAGTGATCTTCCTGTAAGTGCATTCATAATTCATCAAGGCACATGTACAAAAGGCACCAGTGCACTTGCACAGCTTGTGGATATTCATGTCTCATTCCTAACCTTACAAACCTCTCACTTTATAAATATTTCATGAATGGAGGAAGAAAGGAATTGCATCTCCTTAAGACATCCTTCAAACCTCAGATGAGACGTGGAACTTTAAACTGTAACTTAGGCAAGCTTAGGTTTGATTTTTTAATATAAATTTGGACATTAATTTAAATTATTTCATTAAAAAATTCCATAAAAATAATATTTAAAAAAATTCCTCCTTTTAGTCTTGCCATTCAGCTGGCTAGCCCCACTCCACACTCATCACGCCTCATCCTCAGCACAAGGTCTTTGGAGATGCTGCTTATAGTCTTGTTTTATTTGTTTAAACCTTCCATAGTTAGCAAGTACAACTGGGGGGATATTGTGGTAGCTTTTTCTAGTACGTTCTTCTTAGGATTTTTGTTCCCTGGTCTGCAGTTTGTCACTTATTTCCAGATCTTATAAAGACCTTTTTTATTTCCAGAAGCTGAACACACTCAAAACAGTCATGTTTTTATTGAGAGTATTCTGGATGCAATTTGTACATCTGTTCATGGGTACGGGTTGGTCTCCAGCAGTGAGTCTAATTCCTTGCTAAATATTTCATAACCACAATATGGGGATATGGAAGAAAATGAGTTGGGATTTATATTTACAAATACACAGAGCACAAGACTATTGGACCCAGAAGCAGTGTTCACTTTACTTTATCCTGAGACTCCTTCCCCAGGCTCTAACTCTCATTATTGCATATACTGCAATGTTTAGATACAAAAGGAACTGGATAGAGAGAGTATATTCACCTCTTGAGGAAAATTCCTATCCATAAATTGTGGCACAATGTGTCATGACTCAGAATAGAGAGCAAGCGTTTGAGTCTGTGTATGCCAAGTTAGAATCAATATTGTCAGTGTGCCAAGGTATTAGATGTCCTTTTAGAAGCTCTACCAGAAGAGCAGTTAACATTTCTTACTAATGTACTATCATGGGATGGAGAGAGGCCCATAAATGCCAATAAGTGCATACATAAATGGTAATATAAATAAAACCACAGGAGTAGAATTCTTGCCAACTTCCAAACCCATTAGCATGGCACTGATACTCTTGTAAAAAAAAAAAAGTATAATCAGATGTACTCCAAAGAGTGATACTTTCTTTTTTTCTGCCTTAAATCTCTTTATTAAAAAAAAATACCTGTATGTGAGATGTGGATATTGCTCAGTGGGTGAGAGTGTGCAAACATAGGAACCTGGCTTTAAGTCCTCAGTACCCACAGAAAGGTCCAGGGTGGCCACCCCTACCTCTCACACCAGCAGTATGGATGATAGACACAGAAGTGTTGATAGGGTTCGATGAACACCATCCTAGCTCATGATTCACTGAGAAAGCCTGTCTCAAAGGAAGATGAAGAATTGCAGAACAGAAATACAATGTCCTCTTCTCGTCTCCACACTTGCACAAATGCACATACCTGCACACTTACCACAAATTCACAGAGAGAGAGAGACAGAGACAGACAGACAGAGAGACAGAGAGACAGAGACAGAGACAGACAGACAGACCACTAGTGGCTTGCTTCCTGATATCAGACCTACAAAATGATTGAACTTTGAATAAATATGGATGGTTGTTTCATTAAAAAATATTTGTATATGCATATAAAAGTGTCCATTCCATTTTTTTCCAAATCTTTGGAACAAATGACCCTGGAGATATCTGTGTCCCTTCCATCTCTAGATTCCCATATTGGTAAAATGGAGGTGAAAACGCATAGAATACAAAAGAGGGCTGCATGGAAAATCACGCCCACTCTCTGGGGCCTGCATGCTGCCTTAGAGTCTGACACCCTTCGTGGTGTTCCTTGCCTTCCTTTTCCACTCTAGGCCATTGGCATCCGATTGAACGAGCTGTGCCATGGAGAGAGCGAGAGTCCTGCTAACCTGCTCGGCCTTATCTATGATGAGGAGACCAAGAGAAGACTTCGGAAGGAGGATGAGGAGGAAGACTTTTTAGATGACAGTAAGGAGACTCCCTTTACTACAAGAGCCCCTGCTTGTAAGGAACTCTGTTTTAGGAACACTTCTTTGTTCCTCTCTCATTCTCTCTCCACCTTCCTCCATCTCCCACAGGCCATTCCCCTTTCCCCATGGGAATGTAAAGCATGTACATTGGGGGTGGGGGTGGAGGAAAAGTCAAGAAGAGAAGGCCGATAGACAAAGCACTGCAGGCAATATGGAAGACACATTTTAGCCTCTGGCTTATAGTTATCCATAGCCTCTAAGCTTCTGCGAGAGAAAGTTGTGAAAAATTTACTTTCCAAGAAGGTTTTGCTTTGCTTTGCTTTGCTTTGCTTTGCTTTGCTTTCTCTCTCTCTCTCTCTCTCTCTCTCTCTCTCTCTCTCTCTCTCTCTCTCTCTCTCTCTCTCTCTCTCTCTCTCTCTCTCTCTCTCTCTCTCTCTCTCTGTCTTTCTCTCTCTTTCTCTAATTCTCCCTTTCCCAGATTTTATCCTGCTACTGCTTTGGAAAATAAAAGCACCATGCAAAACAGAATTGAACAAGAAATGCTTCGCAGGGGCTGCAGAGATGGTTCATTCAGGAAACTACTTGTTGCACAAGCCTGAGGACCTGAGTTTAGATCCTCAAAAGCCCTATTAAAAAGCTGGGCACAGTTGTGGGAAACTGTAACCTTAGCACTGGGGAGTCAGACTGGGAAGTCCATAGAACTCATTGGCCAGTTGGCCCCACTGAATGGATGAGCTTGAGATTCACTGAAAGAGCCTGTCTGAGAACAAAAATTTCTGGATGTGGAAAGCTTTTCTAGAAATGCACTTGACATCAATCTCCAACCTCCACATTCATGTACAAGCATATGTATCCCCCATGCTCATGTGCACACTCCTATAGTAGCAAGTTTATACACTATGCTACACATGAAGAGATGCATTCCAAAGAACATAATGTTGACTGATTTAATCAAAGCATATTCTAGTATTAATAAGAAATTCAAAGTTTGCTTAAACTCTGACTGTCCTGTGCTGTATCTATTTAGAGTTGTCATAGAATTAGACAAGCATATTCTTGCTAAACCCTCTACAGAATCACTTTGTACATATATATGCTGTGCACCATACAAACCTAAGGGAGTGTGCAGCATTTTATTGAGTGAAAACTCCAGTTTGGGCTGTGGAATCTGCATCTTTCCATGATGGAAGCAGTGGCATCTTTCCATTTAACCTTTCCTCTTCAGTTGCAATTCAAGTTCTCTGGTTATATTTTAAGGGTTACTCTTGGCTAATGCATACCAAATCTGCCTAAACCTTGTGTCATGAAGTATGAAATGATAGTTAGATGATAGCAATAGAAAAGACTTTAAACCAATCAAGGAAATCTCTCACCATGTTCCTTTCCTCTTTTGCACCAAGGACTTTTTCCCATTATTTTGTTCTCCTTTCATATCTTATGAAGTGAGAAAAAAAAAAAAACCTTAACATCTCTGCTGATAAAATACTGACTTTCTATGTGGACATATCAACTCAATGACAAAAGTTGACTCTGAAGATAACCTAGTCTATTTTTGAATACCTTTGGTGTTTAATTTCACTCATATGCTAAATGCTACAGAGTGACCTTTCCAGCAGTCACAACACCTAGTAAAGGCTTGCCATGAATGTCAGCCAACTAGAGGCACATGGGGGAAGCCACTCGGAGGTCATTTAGAATCGAAGGAGCTGAAAGAACGTTAAATGAGTACACCCTCGCAGATTGCAAGGTGCAATCTACATCAAATCCAAAAGCTCCATTCATCCATATGTTATGTCTAGTACTTCATTGTTTGGGTCATGTAGAGCTCCATCTTTGCTCCTTGTGACAGGATATTTCAGCTAATAATCAAGAAAGAGACTAGGTCACAGCCAGGATCACTACCTACCAGAGAACCTCAGGAATAAACATACAAATACAGAAGTTTACAATGAGTAGCTGATATTTGGTTATTTTTATTATTAATTTTGTCCACGCATGATCTTCTTGTGTGCCTCAGAGTGATGTTGATATTGAAATCCTGCCACATCCAACATTTGAGTAGCTGATATAGTACAGGCTTCTATTGCCATGCCTAGTTTCAACAAACTTGTTTTTGTTTTTTAATTTTGCACATGTAGGTAACTTTTAGAGCTGTATGTCCTCTGTGGAGTATAAGACTGATGTTTGTGATCGTCAACTAATTACAAGGTTGTTATGTGTGATTTAGCTAACTTTGCACTCCAAAGCTAAATATAATGCAACCACATGTCTGTTTGGAAATTCCATGCTAGCTTATCTCTTCCCTTCCTAATGAGAGGCAGATTTTCCAGCCATGTCTTAACTATGTAGAAAGAGCAACGGATCTCTGGAGGGAAAAATAGACCAGATGTCTTCAGAAGAGTGTAACATTTACCTTCTACGTCAAAAAATCATGTGTACAATTCAGTCAAGAAATCTCATTATGCCCGGAGACAATTTTTGGAATTTTTAAAATTATTGATATATAATGATACTGTGACAGTTTGATAACTTGATTTATTCAACTGATAACTATTTTCTTTCCTTTTTAAGAAGCAGAGTGCTAGATGGCCTTATTCTTTTCTGAAGATAAAGTAATCAGGATATTTATACAGGGTTCATATTAATACAGATCTCTCAACCAGTCCTGACCATTTTAAATCCTGTTATTTCCTGTATCTGTATTTAGTCCAAATTCAATTAGTTGGTCCATAGTAGATTGGATGTTTGACAAAGTAAAAAAGAATCTATATTTAATAGAGCAAAAGAGACTATCAGTTGCTTCTGGTACAGCTGTGTCATACTGTGCCAGGAGAGCTCATATTAAAATGTGTACTGTAAACTGGGAGTGGTGGCTCATACCTACAATCTCAGCACTTGATAGGGAGTAGCAAGATCTATTTGAGTTGTAGGATGCCGTGGTATGCAGGACAAGTTGCAGGATAGCCAGGGCTATGTAGAAAGACCCTGTTACAAAGAAACAAATATATGTAATATCATTGACCAGTATCTTTTCTTGTACCTGTGTTACACAAACATCAATGAAACTAGAGCTGAAAGAACGTCACAGCTCTCAGAAGGCCAAAGAATCATCCCTTCCTGACGTGAGTTGGGAGGACTCGAGGGCTCCAAACCAAGCTGGTTGTCATATATGCCGTCAAGACTTGACTGAATACAAGACCACTTTCCATTTCGGTTTTCACCAAATAGTCTCTGGGAACATTGGAGCTGGGTTGTGTTACTCTGTAGTACTGTAAATAGAAACACTGACTTCTGCTTGTCTGATGCTTTAATACTGAAGCACCCGTTACAGAACTGCAGAGTGGAAGAAGAGAGGTGGATGGCCATGCCCAAGTCATGCTGACAGGAGTAGGTAAATTGAGGTTGTGTAGAAAATATTCTCATGTGCAGTTTGATTTCACATGGATGTAGCTAGGTCCATCACACCATGACCCTCTATTTGTTATTGGTTTGTCTTCTCATGAAGAATTTTTTTCTTTTCTTAGGTACTGTGAACCCCTCTAAATGTGGCTGTCCCTTTGCCTTGAAGATGGCAGCTTGCCAGCTTCTCCTGGAGATAACCACCTTCCTGAGGGAGACGTTTTCTTGCCTGCCTAGACCTCGCACTGAGCCCCTCGTGGTATGTTGAAGCAATGTAGTGTCAATAGCCAGGCTACTTGAAAACAAGGAACTGCAGCTAGGTTTCCTATACTCCCAGTGTCTTTAAATGCTTAAAGATCTCACATGTTTTGTAATTTGAGTTTTTAACCAAAGGCTTCTCAGACATAAAAACACAATCTGGTTCATCTATAAAATAAGAGCTCCAAGATTGGCTTAGAAATCACTGGAAAAATACTTTCAGGTACAGTGTGACAGTGCGGTAATCACCACTAATTCTGATGGAAATATCTAGGACCCCATGTTCCTTTACCCTACAAACAATGAGGACTTTATAGCCAATGTTATTCAGAAATCATCACCCAATTTTCTTTTGTACTAACATTTCCTCGGTTCATATAGAAGCTTACTTCTAAAGAGTTTTCTAGTTTATAGTATGACATAAGTGATGTCAGTGTTCAGATTCTTGACATTTCCAAACATGACATTTTCAGAGAATTTCATATGGATTATGGTTTGGCAGAAAACATGACACACCACATTTACACACACACACACATAGACAGACACACACACATACACACACATACTACACATATTGGCACATAAAAACACAGTCATGTGCCATGTGCTATTTATTTCACCACACATATAAATATCATACAAGGCCTGTAAATCTTCCGAGTGTGAGTTAAACAGGGAACCCCTTGGGTCTATGAGTCTCTGATAGAAATTAATAGTTCTTTCATCCCAATCAGCCACCAACTTAACCTGGGGAGCCAAACAAAACCTTCTCTTTTCCACACCAACTTCTATTTAAGGGTGTTTTACAACCCACCTCTCCTGCTGTTAAAACCAAACAACATGAATAAGTCCAGCACTCCAATCCCAGGGTGGCTCCAGAAGCTGGAGAAAGGAGTAAGTGTTCTGCTACCATAGAGCACAGGCTCTGGCTTTAGGTTTACAATGTTCTAGAAGACCCACTTCCTCAAATCCTTAATCAAAGTGGGCATTTTCAAATTGGAAAGATTTATGAATGGAATGCTTGTTTTCCAGAGAAAACTAGCCTCATTGGGATTGCAAAACTGTACAATTTGACTGTTGGAAATGGAAACTCCAGCTACTTCCCTCTGTGACATCCCATTGACTCGAAGTGTATTTTTCTGAGTTGCCACTTCCAACGATCTGTTGAAAGTACTCTGTAAAATCAAACCAAGACAATCCGATGCATGTACTCAGCTTAAAGTCAAGCGTAACAAAATACCTAACCTGCAGACTCCCTTCAATATTGTTCCTTTCAACCTCCTGATTAATAACAGTCTTTGGGAAAGCATAGAGTACTCTGATTGCACGTTTTCAGAAGAGCTGCAATTTTCATAAAAACATGTCTTGTTTAGTTCAGTCACTTTTGTTCTGCCCTTTATCTCTTAAAGCTCTACCTCAGTGACTCTTGTGAGGAATTCTCTTTCATGTAGCCTATTATATACTGAGGACAAGCTTAATAATCACATCTCCTTGAAAAGCAGTTGCTGGCCTGAGACTTGTCAGTGAAAATGAATCCTTCTATTTTCTTAACCAGCCATGTTTGTTTAGCCTGAGCACACAGACAACACTGCCATGACAGCAGACAGCCATCAAGAATCTCAGCACTGAGAGGATCACAAACTAGGCTACACAGCAGGGCCTGTGACAAATAGAGACTCTATAAGCAACTAGAAGAGTTACAGGAAGCACAAAGAAAGGAACCTACAAAATCCAAGAGTAGAACAGCAGCCTTCAGCCATTTAGTAACAAGAGAAAATGTGTGTCTCCTTCACCTTGAACTAGGTTTCTGAGGCCTGTTGTTCATGACACCAGCACTTTCACTGTGAAACATAGGTTTGTGTATTTTTATTCTTTCCTTTTTAAGACTATAACATATTTGTATCATTATTCCCTTCTCTTCCTCCATCCAAATTCTCCCATAAAACTCTCTTGCTCTTTTTAAAATTCATAATCTATTTTTTCAATAATTGTTGTCATGGCAATGTATCTATATTTAAGTATCCATATATGTATGCATATATACATATTTATGTACACATATATGTATATATGTATATATATATATATGTATATATTCCTAAATACATAAGTCCAACTTGCCCAGTCTGTATAATATTACTTTGGGATTGACCATTTGGTATTGGCTAACACATTGGTATGTGTTCTTCCCCAGGGAAGACTATGTCTTCTGTTCTCCATATTCCTTAGCTGCCTGGAATTCTGGGTGCAGGGTCAAGGACTCCTGAGCTTTCCCCTTCTTGTCCTGATTGCTTTATAAATGAGAGTAAGAAATTTCCTCAATACAAAATTCCCCATAATGGCTCTGGCTCACACGTGCGTTCTCCCAAACCTGAGCTGACTTCCCACACTTGTGTGCTAAAACAGTCCACCCGACGTTACCTGAATGGCACCCTTCATTCACTTCTGCAAGTATACCTGTTTTCAACAGTGTAGACCTTAGCTTCCATTTCTTCCGGTCAAAATCTAAGACAGGCATTCCTAGGCTAAATTCAATGTATTAGTAATCTTGCTGTGATAGAGGAAGAATCTACACCCCTCCTTGATGTTTTTCCTACCTTCTAGAAACTACTACACCCTTCTTCTATCTTCAGGGGTAGTTATTGAATAGTATTGAAGTTTCCTCTGTCCACAGCCAGGGAGAGGCCCTCCACTTCTAAGAACACGTATAATGAAATTTGGCCCACTTAGCTAATGGATTGAGATAATCATAAAGTTCTTAGCTTTAATTTTACCTCCAAAGTTCATGTTTTAGTGTAAAACAACGTATTCTGAGGCTCTGGGGATTTAGGGTTTAGTAATCACTTGGGGACCATTATTTTATTACTATTGTGATGAAGTCTGATATCTAACTCCTACACTTAGAACTCATTATTTCTGTTTGCTTATCTTTCAACTTAGTGTTCTGAGTTCCTCAGAAAAGTACTTCTTATGTCTTTGTGAGTTGTTCCTAAGGCAGGGACCTGCTCTTAAGGCCTGGCTGAGGCATTCTCTCTCTCCCTGGAGGCAGGGGGCCTGCTGCTGAGGCCTGGGTCTCTCTCTCTCTCTC